>NW_024537455.1:0-266769 GCF_016647745.1 Suillus plorans | reverse complement strand
CTTTCGTAAAAACCTGCATGTGTTTAATGTGGAGTATCCGAGAACATGATTGGAGAATCACCTAGACTGAAATCATTACTTTTGAAAATTCCAGACGCACCAGCAATACGGATACCATTCACTTGGATGCATCCGGCATGCCCGAGGAAGTATATGTTTGGTGCAAGCCACCCGCCATGATACCTGTGAGAGTAAATAAGTATATCCTTATAGGTAGCGCGCGGAGCGGATGCATACAGTTCTGACATGTAATTCGATGCCTCGTGATTCCCGCCTATTACGATGGTAAGCACCGGAGCAGTCTTTTCTCCTGTATAGTATCTAGAGAAAAGTGTATCAATGCATGTTTATGTCAACTAGGTATTGGCACGTACTTGTGGAAATCACCTAGCTGCCTATACTTCTGCGGGACAGCCATGCATTGCATGTCTCTGTGATTGCGAATAGCTTGAAAGTCCCCGCACATAAGAAGTAAATCCACAATATAGTTGTGCCTGGCCTCTAGGTCACGTAGGTGCTGGTAGATCGCGTTCAGTGCGCCATGGCTGCATCCCTCCACTGCAATCTATTAGAATGAGTTAGTGGATAATTACTATGACCAGTGGCAAAATTCGACCTTCATGGCCTGAAAGAAAGTGAGGGCTCCTTCTCTGAGATTAACCAAGGATTCTGAAACGATTATTTTCCTTCCTCTATGAGGTCACGATGAGACTAAGTCACTCAGAACTTCGAAGGTCTGTGGCTGTGCAACTCTTTTTGTTCGTGGTACATAGATTCAAGTAGTAAGGACGATGAATATATCTAATTAACTGAGCATGAATTCGTACTACTTGTGGTTGAAATTCGGACCAACGCCCAAGCTTACACCTGAGATCGTCGACAGAAATCACTGAAAAGTTCAGTGTCCGTGGAATGAGCACATGGTATCGATATCGATGGACCCGTCAATGCGTTCCATCTCAGACAATGACGCTGATTGACACCAGACCTGGGAGTTGATTTCCGTTGATTTGAAGAATAAATGGCTCACATCCTGCGGTTCTCATAATGATGGGCCTATCGGAATAAATCAACGTATTTCAAGGACCCGACTTGCTGACCCTGAAACAATTGTAAGCGGTTTAGGTCTTACTGCTAGTCCTAGTCCACGTTAGTCTCGCCGCGTCACGACCACGGCAGGACCGCGTAGAAAATTACAAGTTGGGTCACGTGAACCACTTCCTGACTTCACACCATATCACTCTCGGTTCATGAGTACCGTTATCAGTCAAAGCTTATTTAGTTCTTCCGAGCTTCCTCAAACCCTGCAGAGACACAGTCCGAGTATACCTCACGACGTTACTCGGTCAATCATTGATATCACACGCCTAGAAGGGATGTTTCCATTTAGAATTCAGAAAACTAATGTATCGAAACTTTGTCAGTGCATGCGGCGCCAGAGTCTCAACTTTGAACCCCAAATTGATCGCACCGAATGCCGATGCTGTGCCACGAGGTGACTATTTCGGGTAAGTATACTAAAAGCTTGATGTACTTACTAGCAAAATCAGTGTTGTCAGCACCGTTAAACTCATTACTCATAAAACTAGAACATTCCGATCGGAACGCGAGTTCACAAAGTTCGCCGCTCCAGATGAATTTCTGGACTTCGGTTCCGTTTCGCGAGCGTTAAACTTTTACTCTTTTTGTACTCGGCAACACTAGCAATTCAGTTTGTTAGGCGAGTGAGTGTGACTTGGCTGAGGCCCTGAGCCCCGCATTGCCCATCCAAAATATAAAGCATGTTGAGTGTGCTTAGCTGCTCACCTGAGATTACACCCAGCTGTTCTTCATATCATGTCACACCAAGAAGGAACTGTCGTCCACCATGATAATTCTCAAGGTCCTCCCCCCAACTATGACCCTTATATGATTTCGTCCCCCGACCATCCATTTTTTCCCGGCGCTCCGGTAAGTCAAAATCTGACACCTAAAATTTGTCTGACCTTTCATATAGATTACCAAGCGAATGTTTAACGATCTTCATCAAGCGGTTTTTGCTATAGTCATATTGCGTGCTTGGACTTTAGCCCCTGCGATACTGAAAGCCGAAGCAGGCCACCACCTCAAATTTGTGGCCTTCAAGAATAATATCAGCGGTAATTTATATTCTCAAAACTCTTCATGTATCTGACCACTACGTAACAGAAACTCAACAAGAAAATCGGCAATATTGTCCTTGAACACTGAAATTGGGGTACGCGGCCCTATCCGACTATTATCACTTTGGAAAAAGTGCTGCTTCGGATATCTTGTTCAGGCGAATATGTTGGATTCGGTTCAGTTCAGTTTTAGTGCTCTCGTGGTCGACAGGATTACCCTAGCCCGACGGCCTGAAGCACGGTATGAGTGGCTACACTACCATGATTCGCTAACGGTGGGTACTGTTATACATTCTTTTTCCATTCCATTGATGATTCGAGAATGTATATAGGGAGACAGGAGACTATTTCGGAATACTCTTCCGTTAGGATTGATGGCTGAATTTCTCTCCCGCAATTATGCTGATGCCATACGTCATGAAATTTCCAACAACCAGGCAGGCCCTCGAGTCCTCAATAGTGGGCCGGGGCTCATTAATTTTAGGTACACGCTAGCATGCGCCATTGTTACGGTGCGTATAGTAGTCTTTCATTCGTCCAGTAACTAACTGAATTGACCCTCAGTTGCAATATGCCTTCAGTGAAAACTGGAACTGGGCTGCTATTCGGGCATTTGATCCTTTTTACAGTTCAGACTTAGCTGACAGCACGGAAGCTACCAATTTCTTCGAGGAGGTAATCTCAGTCACATCCGAGCTAGTAACTAGCTGGGATATTGTTTGTCCACAACTCAGAGAAACGATCAACATCACAATGTAAGTTCTGGAAATGCTACACTCTATTGAGGTCTAATTGAATATCTACCAGTTGCCACGTAGATCCTCGGATTGCGACACACTCGTGATGATGGGTCTCTGCGTCTGCCCTTTCCATAGTTTACTTGGCATTAGAATATGTTTTTGTCATATATTTCATTATCATCATCCGCCCTGCTCAATTTATCAGACCGACTCATGAGAACAGAGAGAGCAATATTAATGTTCGAAAATCGCTGATATTTTCAATCTCAACACTCGGACAAGAGGTACGTCGATGTTATTGTCGGAGCAGATATCTCACTAAGAATGGTGTCCTAGATTGAACTCATTTGGGTGAGTGACAAGAGTGCCGTATCAGAAGAAAACAAGAGCATGCGATGAATTTGCGACAGAGACAACGCTGGTCTCTCATGACCGTGCTGTATTTTATTGTTCGTATTTGATGTTGTGCTTTAGCGTGGTGGGCAACTTATGCTGAATCCAAAATGTTCTAGATGCGCTATATTGGGATACCTTATTCTACGTATGTGTCGAGAAATATGCCATCGGTATCGATGACAGATGCAGTAAGTATTCTGTAACCATCTCATTCCCATCCAATCCATATGCTCATATGTGGGAGTGAGTCAGATTTCCAAGCATCCAACTTGGCTCAACACAGTTACTTAATAGGTGTAAGTTGGAGTCTTTGATACTAGTGCGAGGGCGTTCACTAATTGGAAGTTTTTAGGTACTATCACGGACTACGCAGTGAATGGCACAAATGTGCCATGTTGGGTAGTAAGTCACCCAGGTGCAATACCTCTGATATTGACCTGACTGACACACGATGCAAGTCATCATGATTGCTCGGTTACATGCCATGTATCAGGGATCTAGAGCGATGCTCATGTTCATTGTTATTAACTTCCTGGCTGTAAACGTCGCCTGCGGAGTAATTGCGGCAACGATACTGTCCTGGGTAAGCTTTACTTGTTGACTTGAAGAGCACGGCTCATTAGACAAACACCAGAGGAGTTGATACTCTCTGGCACATATACGTGCAGCTATGAATTTGTAGTGAACGACCGGCTTTTTATTTCAATGGTTTGGATGCTCGACACTGTTTGGGAGGCCCTCGCATTGTGTCTCTCAGTCTGGGTTGCCGTGAAACACTTCAGTGAGCTGCGACGACTCGACCCATCGACAGGATCGACCATCGGGGACTGTTTCAGAGTGCTGATACAATCTCACGTTCTTTATTTTGCAAGGTGAGTTTGTAATGGGGACGTGGTTGTATTTTTCTGCTCAAGTTCCGCACATGTTGAAGTACCAGTTATTTACTGCTTTTAATCGCCCAATATCCATTGTCAACCTTGACCCAGCTAACGACAACATGCCTTATCCATATACAATTGATATAACTTCTTTGATCTCCCTCCAGGATGTCATGGACCAACATGGCCTTGGCCCCAACGGAGGAATCCTGATCTGTATGGAGTACCTATACATCAACTTCAATTGGCTCGATGCACGGCTGCAAGAGCTGGGATCTGATGGATATGTGCTATTTGACGTACCCGGTCAGGTCGAGCTTAGCATACATCACGAGGCGCTGAGATGCATAGTGCAACGATTGACGAAGATCGGGTTTATGGTACGTTCTATTATGTTGGTTCTGTTGTTAAACAACGCTAATTCATCTCTGTGAATGCGCACTATGCGACCGACACCGCGAAATATGAATATGTTTCCGTACTTCTCCTGTCCCTCCGGACTATGCTGCTCTTGGAACTGCCGCATGTCAATGTTTTGTCAAAGGTTGATTTGATAGCTCAATACGGAGACCTGGGTGCATATGGGTGACCATGCAACATACCAACATCACTTACCTTTCCGGTAGATTTCAATCTCAAATTTTACACGGATGTTCAGGATCTTTCCAATTTGGAGAACGCACTAAATATTTTCATCATCGTGGTACACTGTTCTCACCGAGGAACTGAAAGACTTGAGACTCAAGCGCCGAGCATCCATCCACTTAGTAGAACGTGATCTTATTACATAATCGATTAAAATTTGAGGTTGTTTGGCAAGACCTTTAGAAACAAACAGACCGGGGTGGAGAAATGCATGCCTTGAGACACGACATACTACTACTCCCCCCTAGTGGTATTGAATTCGCAACGACACTCAAACTAACGCCCTCAACTATCACTGGATCTTACAGCCAAGAAAAGCTGCCTCGCGTTCTTACCAATGTTGTTGTTTCAAGATCCAACCTTTTGCGCATTTTCGAAGTCTGGGAGCAACCTCCGCAAATATCAACTTATATGGAAAATGAGCGAGAGCAAAGGGCTCATATACGAAAAGGCACTGAAGCTATGAAAGGCGAAATGAGGGTGGAGAAGGGTGGGTTAATATGGGCTCCGTAAAGGTGAATACCTAGCCTGAAATTGGGGAGGGTAGCTTAGTTGCGTTACAGGCTACTGCAAAGAAAGATCCTTCAATGGTGTCACACTTTCACTTTGTGCGAGAGCATACTCTGCATGGCACTGTCACTGGCATGGAGACTCGGAGCGTGCGCATTATGTCAACTTATGACGACCAACTAGATCGTCTATCAGTGTCCTTCAAGGACGCCAAGGTATGATGGCATTTATTCTGCGTCTCATAGTGGTTCTTGATCGTAATTACAGATAGCTCTTGAGTAGTCGGACGCTGCACACGATCTTGTCACCGTTTCAATACATACGTATGAGCAAGCACCTCTGGCAGATAGTTGGTGTTTGTCTTCATCACTGTGCACATATCTGACCAGGTTTCACGTTTCATTGGATAGTCCCCTTTTCAGAATAGAATTGCGTGCAGACCCCTTGTCCCGATGTGCAGCACTATCTCTTCCAAAGGACGCATTGGCTACTCTTCCGTTCTTTCAGACCCAAGCAGAACTCGACGTAACGGAAGGAACAAAACCACACAATGTGTGCATTCTTCTGAATTCTCCCACTTCTGGCTCGATGCAAATTCGAATAACCAACAGGGACGTACCATACTCTGCAAGTTTCATGCTAGACCTCGTCAACGATGTCGGTGAGCACATTCGGAACATCATCGACTTTGTTTTCCTCCTGGATACAACAATCCAACGGTCGCGGTGCTTTGCCAATCTGAGCAGACGTGGGCTGGGTGCGTGGCATGCTTTGCTTAATTTTCACACAATGACGTGTTCTGTGTAGTCGTCTCAAGGAGTACCGTGACACTGCTTGCCTCTACATATTTACCTTGAATCTCATGAGCCGAAATTACCCCATTATCACGACTGTCGACGGTCTCCCTTACGACAGCGTCTCTCTCCTCCCCTGCGCAACTTCACTTGGAGGTGTCATCATCCTCACAAGTAATTCCATCATCAAGCAGCTTGCCGTGTGTCCCTTCTTGCTATTGGCTGGGCTACACGTGTCAGTGATATGCCAATGCTCCAGCAGACAAAGACCTTGGCCTGTATCTCAAAGGTAGTCGGCTCGTGTTTGTCGATGAAAAGACTTTCTTTGTTATTCAAAAGGATGGCATGATACACCCCATTGAGATTATCCTTGATGGGAGGACTGTATCTAAACTAGTGTTATTACCCGTTATTGCTCAGACAACCATACCAGCTGTCGCCAGACTACTAAATGACGACCTGCTTTTCGTAGGCAGCATGGATGGACCGTCAGTATTGATGAAGACCGCTAGAGAAGAGGTACCTCTCGAGCTTTCTGCGCAGCATACTGGCGTTCTCACCACTATGAATTTTTCTGATAGTATGAATTTAGACGATGACGATGGTTGGTTACATTGCCACGTGGTTTTGAAACTCTACTGATGCGTCACAGATTCATATGGCGATTCACAGACAGCCACACAGGTGGCAGTTGGAGCAGCATCAGGAGCCAGTGCCACGACAAAGACTCGTTCCATCATTCACCTTTCATTGTGCGACTCATTACTTGCATATGGCCCAATCGCTGATATGACATTCTCTCTTGCTAAGAATGGAGTAAGTATATGACTTTAGATGGGTCAAACTCTGCTCAATATTTTTTTAGGAACATTTTGTTCCGGAACTTGTTGCTGCCACAGGAGTAGGTCATTTAGGCGGATTCACCCTTTTCCAGGCGAGTTGATATGATCTTACAGACTGCTACTTCAACTGACAATTCAGCACAGCGTGACCTTCCGACGCGCACTAAGCGGAAACTGCATGTACTTGGAGGGGCACGAGGAATCTGGTCTCTTCCCGTTCGCCAGTCCAAACGTGTCAGTGGTCTCTCTTATGAGAAGTCTATGGACTCATTTTCAGCTGAAATTGACGCGATAATTACTGGCACAGACGCTAATCCTACACCGGGTGTTTTGCGGGTAGGTAATTTTTTTTGGTACATTTTATTCGCTAAACCCTCGCAGATAGCAACCCGGACCGCAAAGACCGATGTCGCCATTCCGACTCGCATACCTGGGACAACGATAAGCGCAGCTCCATTCTTCCAGCGCACCACTCTATTGCATGTCATGACAAATGCTATCCGTGTGCTGGAGCTCAGTATGATATTCCTACAAACTTTTTGCATTGATGACTAATGAGGTGGAATCAAGACGGTAATGAAAGACAAGTTATCAAAGATATGGACGGCAGTCTACCTCGGGCAAGGATTAAATCATGCAATATTTGCGATCCCTTTGTACTTATCCTTCGAGAAGACGAGTTTATCAGTCTTTTTATTGGTGAAGCGGAGCGAGGAAAGATTCGACGCAAAGATATGTCTCCAATGGGTGACAAGGTATTTCTGATTTCGCTTACCTTGTTCCACACTATTTACTGCTTCAATGTAGACATCTCGCTATATTGCAGGCTGTTTTTTCACGGATACTATCGGTCTCTTTGATATAGAGGCGAGCGAGACTACCCCTGCAGTACATGCAGATAAGAATACGTCTACACTGCAGGCGGCCGCAACGGCTGGCAACAGATGTCGGTGGCTCATGGTCGTGCGACCACAAGGCGTCATAGAGGTTAGCCTCACATCGACCTTTTGGGATGAAGCTAGCTAATATCAATTTCTATAGATCTGGTCACTACCAAAGTTGACTATTGTATTCTCGACCACTGCTATCTCTCCGTTAGAGAATATATCGGTGGATTCTTGCTCTCCTGCTGCATTGTCTTTACCACAAGACCCCCCCAGAAAGCCTCAGGATCTTGACATCGATCAAATTCTCGTTGCACCATTAGGCGAAATGGCTTTGGTTCCTCATCTGTTTGTAAGTAGTCTTGTGATTTATCTATTAAATTTTGCGACAGGTTTTCTCGCGTTCTAGAACTATAGCCATGTATGAAGCTTTGCCGGCACCTGCTCCCACCGAAAACAAAGCAGATCCTCCTTTACCTAACCCACAGACTGCATTTTTTTGGTCAAGTTTCACAAAGTCGTGTCGAAAACCTTTGAAATCCAGAGAGTTGAGGAAACGGAGGAAACAGTGCTTGCAGAGCATAAGAGAATCTCGCGAACATTGTTCCATTTATGACTTCTCCAAACATGGAGTGTACCCTTGCCGGTGTTTCTTCATGAGTGATAGGCCATGCAGGATCTCACACATACTCTAACGTTATATTCGAACATTCAGCTTAATTGATAGTGGCCACTTCCTCATTACAAGCTTGATTCGCTTCCTATGACGAAGACAGTTACATTATTTGGGAGCCTGACAGTTTGTGTCTCGGTCTCATGTCCTAGGTATCTTTATCTGACAAATACTGATTCCTATATACTACAAGTGATGACCATAGGTCGTTGGGTTTTATGCTGTACAGCCTGTATTAGCTCCAAAAGTGAAAACGATAACCTGAGAGCGTCAGAGCTGCACAGCAATTTGAGGTCACGTGCCACCTGCCATGCACTGCTGGCCACCGCCAGGTGCATCTTCACTATGACCAAACTGACGGACCTATGCTTCAACTTTGTTCTAGAATCCGATGCTCCATCACTGCAACGGTCATCTTAATTTTCTGCATTTCATTAATGGTTGAACTCTCTTGTGGCGCCCATGGGTGCCAACGGACATTGCAGGATCAGCGCGCTCTTACTTTGCACCGGAAAACTTGCGTAGAATATAAGAAAACAGTGGTCGCTGCCTCTCAGAAACGGAAAGATCGTGCACGCAACGCAATAGCCGTGAGGGCATTAAAAGACAAACTATCTGGCCCTCAAGTAAGTTCTACATTGCGCGGGACTTCAGATTTGATACTCACAAAGTAAATTTTAAGTGTTTCGTCGCCCCAGAAGGGGGTTCTGCAAGTGATACTGAGTCGCAGGAGCGGGCATCGCTTCCTGAATATCCAGCTGTTGAAGAGATCACTCCCTTGGGTTCTGCATCTGAGTCCCCTATGGATGTTGACCTAGATACTGGCACCACAGATGCTACGGACGCACCAGCAGGAAGCCAGGATCTTGATATGGTCATTGGTAAGCTTGGTGATTTTGTTTATTTCTTGTACCGAACGATTTCATGTCAGATAACTCAATTCCGGGTGAATCGTACGCTCTTCCCAGTGCCATGGACGTGAACTTGGATTGTATTGGTGAAAAATTAATCATTACACTTTCATATATGCTAATGTCTGAAATAGCTCGCTCTAAACCTCAAAGGCGCATCAGACTACCGAAGCGATATCGAGTCGCCGAACCTGTGGAACATGTTGTCCACGATATCGAAACCTCTACTCAGGATGCGACAGAAGATGACCACTCGGCGACACATGATATACCACCAGCTCGCAGTGTTGTTCGAAGGGTGATTCTGCTGGTCACAGAGTCCCTTCGCAATGTCATTGGAGCATTTGGTCTAACTCGTGATTATCTACAACGCCCATCTTATGAACCCGATGTCTTCGTCCCCTCACGTTTACTGGCCAAAAAATGCCTGACATTACAGCCGCCTAATTCAGTTCCTCCACCTCCACATCCCTTTCCAAACATGACCGTGTATCGGCTGCTCAACTGGATGTCCAGTGGAAGTACAAGAAAGTCCGAGGCGGAAGTTTCACGTCTGGTCCATGACGTGTTGCTCGCAAAGGATTTCAACACCACCGACCTGCAAGACTTCAGTATGAGGAAATCCCTGAGACTCCTCGACATTCCAGATCAAAATTCGTGGGACAGCGATGTACCCTCTGCAGCTGTGACGTTCCCGGAAGGTTGGGTGGAGGCGGATGTCATGATAAAAGTCCCAGGTCGGAAGGGTGACACTTCCGGTGGCCATCCGTTTAAAGTCCCAGGGCTTCACTATCGGCCGTTGGTCAGCACCATTCGCGAAGCATTTTCAGATGCTCAAGCGAAGGCATTTCATCTATGGCCATTTCGCCGTCTTTGGACTAACCCGAACGATGGGCGAACATATCGTCTTTATGATGAACTTTATACATCAGATGCCTGGATACAAGCCCACGACGACCTACAAAAGCAGCCCAAGGAGCCTGATTGTACTCTTGAGCGAGTAATTACTGGCTTGATGTTTTCCTCCGACGCAACACAACTTACCAACTTCGGAAATGCAACAGCATGGCCGTTATACTTATTTTTTGGCAATTTGTCAAAGTACGCTCGCGCAAAACCCAGCTCTGGAGCTTGTCACTTAATCGCTTTCCTACCGTCTGTAAGTGTTGTTTACGTTCATTGTTCAAAGCAATTTCACATCAAGGTGTAGCTTCCAGGTCGAATTAAAGACACTTTTCGAAATCTCGGGGTCTCTACGAAAAGTGGGATAGCCGCTCTCTACACACATTGCCGGAGAGAGCTCTTTCAGGCCTGTTGGGATATTCTTTTGGATGAAGACTTTCTCCATGCATACCGCCATGGTATTGTAATGAGATGCCCTGATGGCATACTTCGCCGCGTGTTTCCCCGAATATTTACATATTCTGCCGACTATCCAGAAAAGTGAGTGAGCTCAAAGACATCTGTCGCATGCTACTGTAACGAGACTATCAGGATTCTCATTGCGACCATGAAAGACATGGGGTCTTGTCTTTGTCCACGATGCCTGGTGACAAAATCAAAAGCTGATCGTGTTGGATTTATGAAAGACATGCGCGGGCGAATTGAAGATCTAAGAATTTACTGCTTGCGGAAGGTACAGGCTGCTCGGGACATGGTATACAAGTCTGGATATGCCGTTGATGGCGTTGCGGTAGAGAAAGTTCTCTCCAGTGAGTCATGGATTCCGACTATCGTAAGTATTTCGCTCGTCCTATTTACTTTGGCTGAGATATGACATGCAGAACGTCTTCGTGCAAAAGCTTGGCAGCCTCGGACTCGACCCATTTCACATGCTGGTCGTCGATTTTATGCACGAGTGTGAATTAGGGACCTGGAAGAGTCTCTTTAGTCACTTGATCCGCCTCCTATATGCGCTCCCGAAAGGTGCCGAAGTTGTAATTACACTCAATCAAAGGTAAGACTTTGTCGTTTAAAACTTGTGGAAAGGCTCACCACACCACCAGGTTCAGGCATGTACCCACTTTTGGCCAAGGCGTCATCCGAAAATTCTCTGATGATACGGCGAGCATGAAGAGATTGGCTGCAAGGGACTTCGAAGATATCTTACAGGTCGTTGTTGTTTCTTTCCAGAGATCGTTGCTGATGTTGTTGCAGTGTGCTATGCCCGTTTTTGAGGGACTCCTGCCGACCCCGCACGACACAATAGTGCAGACGCTGCTATTCAGGTTTGCTGAATGGCACGCCTATGCAAAATTGCGGCTACATAGTGAATTAACTCTGGTTTCTATGTCACAAGCATTTACTTCGCTCACTAAGCAGCTACGAAAGTTCCGTCGTCAGATCTGCGATAACTATGATACTACTGAACTTCCAAAGGAAAAGGCTGCACGGCATCGACGCGAAGCACTTAAGGAACACCGAACTACTGACGCACCGCCATCCTCTCCAAAGAAGAAAATTTTCAACATGAAAACCTACAAGTTCCACGCTCTTGGAGATTACGTCCAGTCTATCAAGTTCTTTGGGACGACCGATTCTTTCACAACGCAGATAGTGGGTGCTGGTTAGTTATCAGTTTGAGCATCTAAATTCGATACGGATTGCAGGGTGAACTTGCTCATCGGGCCATCAAAGCACTGTACCCGTTCACCAACAAACAGAATACCGCCAAACAGCTTTCAAAACACGAACGACGACGACGACGACTTCGGAAGATGCAAGAGGCAGAGAAAGCCTCGTCTCTTGGCCCAGTCTGCGTTGAAAATATTCCACCTCCGGATCCCCGCCTTCATCACCAACTATCCCACCATCGCAATTCTCCTGTACACATACACAAACTACTGCAGGACAACAAAAACGATCCAGCATTTGAGGTGTGTTCTCATGAGTCTCCGTGCATTAGCTACTCAGCCACTTTCACAAGAAATTCATTCCAAAACTCAAGGACCATATATTACGTTGCTTGCACGCGCAAGATGGCCTCATTGAATTCTCAGGCGATGACCGAAATGAGGTTGTCATATGTGACAACGTTCTGTTCTCTGTCAATACACTACGCGTCAACTACACTTCATACGATCTACAATCCCAGCAAGATTTGATTAACCCTCGAAATCACGCTGATATCATGGTATTGTCAGGTGATTCTGAATCCCGCTCCAATCATCCGTATTGGTATGCTCGAGTACTGCGCATATTCCATGTTAACGTACTTGATTTACGATCGAGCGGAGCAAGCCCACAGAAAACTCAGATGGAGATATTGTTTGTCAGATGGTTCGATCCAGTGCGGCGGTACCGGTCAGGGATCAAGGCAGCTCGTCTTCCAAAAGTGGCTTTTGTACCCGAGACAGACGACTCTGCTTTCGGTTTCATCGATCCTGCATTAGTGGTTCGCGGGGTACACTTGATCCCGGCTTTTGCAGATGGATGCGTACGCCAGTCTGCACAACGGCAAAAATCAACTCAATGCACATGGATGGAGGACGACACATGGACTGCATACTATATCAACATGTGAGTCGTCGTCTCAATTTTTTAATTCATTCTCATTCAACATGCAGTTTTGTGGATCGTGATATGTTCATTCGGTTTACTGGTGCTGGTGTCGGACATGGTCCTTGGCAAGTGGATAGCCCAAGTGATGACGAATCTCGTGAGGAAGATGAACTAGCGGACGATAACGAGAGTGAGGAGGAGGAGAACGAGGAGAACGAGGAGAGCGAGGAGAACGAGAATGAGCAGGACGAGAACGAGGAGAGCGAGGAGAGCGAGGAGGAGAGTGAGGACATGAGCGAGGAGAGCGAAGAGGAGAGCGAGGACAATTGTATGGAAGATACAAGTCTCAGTGACTATGATATCGACGACGATGGTAATTTCTGATCTATACACTGTGCATCCACTTAGTCAGACTCGATCGCGTAGTCTGCAACTGCGCAACGAACTTTCGGGATAACCCTGCACTCCAGGATCAATCCAAGCTCATTCTGCGCACTTCGCTCGCACTCTCCGCAAACTATCACTCTTTCAATTTGCCGACAAATAAGACAGATGTTGGTTTCGAAGGAAACACCATCGTTATCCAACGTACGGAGGAAACGGACACAGTCTTCTTTTGCAAGCCACCTAGCAGCCGTACTGATTTTACAAACATTTGTCAGAAATATTTGCTCGATTAATGCTGCATTCTGATTGGTACCTTTCGCAAAAGCATGGTCCACCTGCGACATGGTGATCTCCCCTTGATAGTGAAATGAGAGTGTGCGGTCTCAATGTTCATATTCTAGAATGTCGATAAAATTTTACTCGTGTGATGTCAAGCTATCCAAATACATGTCTCAATAGATGAAAATATGTAATCCTCACCAAATATTTTTCAGCCGTTGCTGAGACTAGCCAATGCTCTGGTCATATTACTTAATGTTTATGTTGTCAGCTAGTGCGTGGTTCAATTGTGACAAAATGACTTGCCCCTTGTAAGTCATAGATATAGAATGAGAGAAGTGCAGTCTAAGAGTTTGCGTTCTACAATGTAAAACATAATTTGCCGGAAGCGCCCTCAGCTTTACAATGCGGTGTCGAGCTATGTACACCCACGCCTTGATAGACGATGTTATGTAATCGACATCAGGTCATAGCGAGCTACCTTCTATTCAGTGATGTCTACATTAAGAATGAGGGCTATAGTTTACTTACCTATCGTGTCCAAATCGTGTCCGACCTTTATTACGAATCTACAAATCGCATTTGAAAAATGTCCTGTTTAATGTTCTCCACTGGAACAAACGGAGGCATAAACCAAAAATATCAATCAACGGGAGGGAGAGGGAAATTTTGCTGAGGAATGCTATTGTATATCGGACAGAGCTGCTTCGAAGCATCTAATGCTGATCGTCAGACCCGGTCTAGTTCATAATGCTCGGTGCTTACTATTGAAAGGCTGCGAAGCCGCCACATCTTCAGGAGCCTCTGCGAATACTATAGCGAGTCCGCTACGAATCCAATGATTAATTCGAGTCCAGGCTCAGTGAAAGGAGCAACTCACGCGGATAGATGCCAATCGATATGGCTTCATAAAGACAAAAAGTTATTGCCAGCTAAAAAGACATGGATATAACACTTACCAATGTAACAGCCAAGGTCCAGGGTTGTCGGTGATGAACCGAATAGTCACACGATCACCAGTGTTGCCAGTGGTCACTGTATCGCGCATGACGGGGTTGACGTAGTTATAAGCGGTACTTCCAGCACTTCTGATAACAGCGAAACTGTGCTACAAACCAATTATGATTAGTCCATGGAATGTGTGTAGATGACATGCCAAGACGTACCCCATGAAGATGGAATGGATGCTGTAAAGATATGTCAGTCAAGGACATACACGTCATTTTGAAATGGACTCACAGGACCCCCAGGGGAATTATCGGGATTGAACGTAAGTTCGATAACCTTATTCCGTGGCAGAGTGTATACGGAGCCGTTGGGCGCAAGATCCGCCGTTGTCACAGCACCGCTCAGTAACTGTAATAGGACAGGGACACTAGGAGAAATATACTGGACGTTATTGATGAGAAAGTTGAAATTGGACAGATTTTTCCCAAGAACAAGGTCAAGTTTGACGTCTGGTTCCTGCAGCAAACGAGACGAAGGCGGAGTTAGGGGGTGTAGGCTGGTCTCGTTAAGAGCATCCCAGTCCGAGTTTGTCATGTTCTGGGGGTCTGCATCGGGAGCGCCTGCATATCGAAAGATAGCGGTGGCATTTGTGCCCGCATCGGGATCGGCATGCACCCAATAATTGTCGACAGGCTGGTTTGTCTCGAGAATGAAGGAGTATCGTTGTGCAGCGTAGATCTGGATAGAGTCCACTACGAGCGGCTCGACGTATTGGCCATCGACTTCGATGATGGTAAGATTATGGCTGTCGATCGAGAAAATGTAGTTGGGCTTGCACGCCATGTTCAGCAAGCGGAAACGATATCGCTTTCCTGGCTGAACGTTGATGACGGCGAGAGGCACATTTGGCCCTCCATCATAACGCCCGACACCGTTGATAAGCACCGAGTCGGCAGTTACTTGTCTCTGTACTAGAGGCGATGGCAAGTTATACCTACAAAGCAAGCCGAGTCAATAACAGAAAAAGGTGCATAAGCCTTTTCTTTTCTTACCAGTCCATTAATGTGATGATGCTAGACTCTTTACTCAAATGTGAGAAACGCAACTTTGTTTCGTCGAACGCACTCACCGTCATCAATATCGTACAATGAAATGTATGGGTCGTTTGGATTGTAGATGATTAGCGGTCCTCGTAGACCATCGCAGTATTGGACCTGAATTGAAATCAGTTTCCGACACCATGAATAAAAATCGAAGCACGCACTCCATAATGAGAGTGGTACCAGTACGTTCCCACTTGGTCGGTAGCATTGAAGTCATACAAAAAAGAGTGTCCCGGAGCGATCGGACATTGCGTGACAAATGACACGCCGTCCATTTGGTTGCTATGATGCTGGAATAGTCCATGCCAATGCTGTTTACGATAGACATCATTGTGAGCTCCTACATGCATTTATAGGCTGGTACTTACGATACTGGTACTCGTTAGCATCGAATCGTTAGTCAATTGATTCGTGACGTTAATCTTGAACGTATCCCCCTAATACACATGAGGTCAACCAAGAGTTTGCGCATGCAAAGCAGACGCTACCTTCTGAGCTACAATAGTGGGTCCGGGATGAGTGCCACCGGCAAGAACCCCCCTGCAATGAAGTCAGTAATCAAATAGGTCGAAAGGTAAGCAAACACTGACGATCTGGTGAACCCGTCTGGGGATACAATACCATTTGAAATGACGAGGTCAGAAACTGGGCCAATAGTCACGGCACGACCCTGGAGGCATGCCAGAAGGCATATGAATACATAGAGTTGGAACATGACTCGACACTCGAGTCAATAGGAGTACGATGAGCAAAATACGTTGCATCTTTCAGCTTAAGTAGTGCTCCTGGCATCGCCCTCTGGATCAGAGAGTTGGTCTACATATCTTCCGATTTGTGGATCGAAATAATCGGCTGAGGCAGTGATCCCCTGTACTGGTACGTTCCAGCAGATTCTCACCTATAGGTCACCACCGATCAACACTACGGACTTGTAGAATGGAAAGTTTGATTACCTGTCAAAGGCACTCTCCGTCAGCGATACGAGCTCTTCGAAGCTGGGTAGTCCAAAAGGGACTTGGCGGCTGACCGGAGTACCTGGATGCGCTTTCATGCCTTCCGCACGTTTTGTGGATCTCGTTGGCCGGGGGTGTTGCAACGGATCACCTGAATAAGCATTGATGATTCGAGACGCAGCTAGGCTGTCATGTCAATTACACCTACCGCCTTCAGACCTATTTTGGGCATGCAGAACACGACGGACCGCCTTGTATAATGCAATAGGATCCAATCATTAGCCAAGCGATACCGGTAGTAGAACATTTACATTTACATCAAGCCTCGGCAGAGTTGTCAAAATACCCACGACGACAGATCTTCAAGACTCGGCCCCAGGCGCTGTAGTGATGAATTTGACAGTTGCCGAGTTCAAGACTGGTATGGAGATGAATCTGTTTATAAGCGGAGATCATTGGTGCCGCAGCCACGTTGCATAGTAGTTGCTCAGTAAGTAATGTCAGATTTGAATGAGTTCTGTAAGTAAAAGGTTGGCTTACAGCAATTTTTAAGAGCGTGAGTAGCTGCTGCCTCCCCGCGCCAGATCACCTGTTACTGTGTAGAATGAACACCCGACAAACTGATGAGTCGAATCTAATTATACCTCCGCAGCTTAAAAACATACCGCAATCCAAGAATATGTTATTGTTGTAATTTGATTCGTTAGACCGCATTGCGGCGACGTCTTGGAGCTATCAAGTGCCTGTATAGGCACATGAACATTATCCATCCAAGGTTATTGAATCATGATGGCCACTAAGCTCAGGTGACAGATTTGCGACCTTCTGGACCGCTATCAGGTGTTGCTGTGATTCCGCAGGTGCAGTTAATTTGAAAATGGAGGCTATAATGACGTCATCGGTATAGAACCACGAAGTTATAGTTGGTTGTGGACGCGATGCAACTTGAATCATGAGCGCCTCGTCGGATCAATATTGAAGCAGGGGACTAAGTGATCGTCCACACTCAAATAGGAATATCTTGTAAGCTATCTTGCGCTGGCCCCTGAGATCACTGATGTTGGGTGAACGCTATAGGCAAATAGTTGAGAGCAGATACTAGCAGGGAGGGTGAAGATCCCGTGGTGCACAATGAGCCCAAGAGGAACGTCTATTAGGTTTGTTAACTATTAGGGAGGAAAAATAGCCAACTGGAATGCCTACTGAGTCGAACCGGTGTTCATAACTATGCAGCTTAGCATTGGAGCTTTTGCAAATTATACAGGTTAGTATTCTACAGCCGCCACGCCGCGTGCAAGCTGGCGGTGAGAGACATTACTACGAACATCAAAATGGCAAGCACATGACGTTTGGTGGACATCATAACCGGCGAGCTGGTTGTCAATGACTCTCAGCAGCCGGCATCAAATATTGTGCAGATCAGTGCTGTCTGTCTGTGAGTCAGAAAGACCGGTGCAGCTTAGATTCGCACGTTATAATGTCAACGGAAATTAAAGTTCACACCCAACGGTTTCTTGATTTCTATCATACACGATCATTTACTAGCTAGCGTGCAGAGCTTACTAGTAGTAGGAAACATCGTACAGTCGCGCCACGGGCAAGGTCCTATACGCCAGTGTCAGCCATCCAATTCACCAACAGGATCACAAGTTGTTCTTGAACGACACAGTGACTGTATATTATTTCGAGATGGGTGTTACTTGGTATACGGCCGCGGTTGTGGATAGTCACAGGTATCATTCCTGAGCGGTCCTACTAACTTTCATATGTGTCTTTGTCAGGCCCTGCCATGGCCAACAATCGATCAACATGGTAATATACCGACCTCATTTCTTCTCGACCTCATCCCGAATATTCTCGTCCGTTGTCTACGCTACCGCACTGGTAAGTCTCCTTCCCCACCAAAACCATATTAATAACTCATCCAGTGACCTAAAACCAGTTCCGTCCGACCTGGCAGACGACAATGAGCACCACTCCCGTCAACCCGTTACCCACATTCGCCCCTCCATCACATCTTCTCAGCTCTTCCACATAATATGTTGATACGGGTATATATAAAACACCAGGAATAGCATTGCGATGTGAGGAGTCGCAGCAGCCGCGAGACACAAGATGCATTTTTATCAAGTCCTGCGGGATGCTGTCAGGTAAGCAACCCAATTTTCTCTGCATGAAGAAAGGTACTGACGAGAGCAGTATTGCATTTGCAAAGGAAGATAAGTACTCCCATCATATATGCGTCGTACTTGTAGAGGATGTAGAGTTTGGTGGGTGTACAGGTGCGCCCTACGACCTCACATGTATTGATGCTGACATTTTTTCGCAGCGACTTGCATAAGACTTTGATTTAACGTCATTCTACACTAGGGTGTGACATGGATGGACGTTACCTGGATATCCACCCGGGTACCACCTGCGGACAGAACGTGGGACGGATGGTAGGGTGGATGGTTCCATCCGCACGGGTACGGGTCAGGGGGGTTGCTAAACTTGGGTATCCGCGGGTAGTCAGTCCTCCAAATAGCAAATATTTTTCAACCGAGTCAAACTCACTACTTGTTACTGAACTCCCACCTGACGTCAAAATCGAACGCTCGTACCACTCGGCCTCGACTGGCTCAAATGGCCCTTGATTTTTTGTCAGCACCTGGTATGTAGGCTTACAAGTGGTATTAACAACGATCTAATACTTCATAGCTTCCTCAGCTGATGCCGAACGTGCTTTCTCCGGTGGCCATCTACAAGTGAACCATCTTCAACATGGTATCAGCTCCCAGACCTTCAAAGCCCAGGTTGCTGTTGGATCGTGGTTCAACACGCCTCTTATGCCGGACCTTGGTGTCGCGACGAATATCATGCGGCAGAAGATGGCAAAGGGCAAGGAAAAAGAAATGGGCAGGCTGGTGTCATCAAAATCGACTCTGATTGAGATTGTGTAGTACTACATATGTTGTATCTACAATTCATAATGTGTCACGACTCACCCGCGGATGACCCGTACCATCTGCAGATCCACCCGTGGTACTCTCACCCGTACGGGTGCGGGTAGGCCTCTGAAGTTCCATCAAGGCTTGAGCAGTAGCGAAACCTCGCAACTTCATTCACAGGCTAACAACTTGTATGTTAGTTGAAAAGGGGATGCAAATTCAATAAAACGAACCTAGTCAGACGCGGGGAATATTTAGCGTGCGAGCTGAAGTTCCAGCTGCATATCATGGACACGAGGGCGATTCCGAAGCCTGCAAGAAGTTCATTGCTTGGTAATAAGACAAATTGAAGACGCCTGCAGCATGGTTGATTCACATCCCACAGCCGGAAAGTGTTATCCTCAGAACCTGTTGCGATGCGAATCCCATCCGGAGAGAACGAGACTGACCAGACACGACTAGTGTGCCCCAACAAGGGCTCACCGACTGGCTGACCTGTCGCTGTATTCAACAGCCGGACAGTGCCATCCTCAGAACCAGTCGCGAAGTGGGTCCCATCCGGCGATAGCGAAACTGAGGTAATGAAATTGGTGTGGCTCCGTAAGGACTGACCAACTGGCTGCCCGGTAGCTGCATCTCACACTCGGATAGTGGTATCCGCAGAACCAGTCGTAATTCGAGTTCCGTCCGGAGAGAATGAGACTGAGGTGACCCAAAAAGTGTGCCCCAGCAAGGCGCTAAGCATTGGCGGGATTGAATGACATGGCCGTTCGAAACATCGAACAGAGTTTAAATTCCGCTCGGAGGTGCCGACGCATACTTTGTCCGAATCCTGATCGAGATCGGTCGATTCCTCTTGATCAGCGCAAAGACGTACGTCGCAATGCCGCTAAACTATTCCAAATGGGATCAACTCGAGCTCTCTGATGATTCCGATATCGAAGGCCATCCGAACGTCGACAAGCGTTCTCTCATCAGATGGAAACAACGGGATATTCACGAGAAGCGCGAGGCCCGCAAAACCAAGATCTCAGCCCTCCACGCCGAGATCGCATGCAATGGCGTCCTCTCTCCACGTCTGCACAGAATTCGCGCTACACTAGGCAGCGCAGACGGCGGGTTAATATACTTCCAACAGTTGGTAGAGAGATTACAAACGCAGCCATCTCCAGAGGCGCCGCCGACGAACGCCAAAGATCAACCAACTTACGACGCGATGGTGTTATCTCTGCTCCTGCAGGTTTGGGATGGCGCCAAGAGCCTCCCTGCAGATGAGCGGGAGGCTGCTGTACTCAGCGGTCTCGATGCGCACATCAAGCAGCTCGCACATCACACACAGAAGCTGGGGAAGGATCTTGTTGACGAGGAAAATGAACAGAAGAAGCACATAACGAGTGAGGATATCCACGAAGGCTTCGATAGCAAGGTAAGATCGGCGATATCTTACTCTTGATTGATGGTATTCACGACGCTCCCGATAGTACACTCCCGCTAAACCACCGCCTCCACCCGTAAAGAATGCTAAAATCGACGCGCCGACAAAGACCAAGGCGACCAAAACCACCGAGTTCGAGGTGCTGAATCCTACTGCCTCGAATTCTAATGCGCCATTGTCGTCGGTTACTCCGAATCATTCTCCAGACTCGGTTGAGGAAGATGAGTTAGAGGAGGAGCTTCCAGAACTTACGCCTTCTCTCGAACAATTCTCTCAATTATCGTTATGGGAGTACACCCAATCTTTCAACTTCATTCAAGCAAATCGCGACGTCGTCGTTCCCGGTGCATCTGACGCGTTACTTGTGGCGGCTTTCCGTGCAGAGTCGAAGGGCCAGTTCGGATACGCAAAGAAGTGCGTGCACCAAAGCTTACTCCTGCAGTACTGCGATAAGCTAGGTAAAGATGGCGTCCGACTATTTTTCCAGAAGCAAGTACCTAATTCCTGCGCAAGCTGACGTACATATACTAATTTGATATCTTCGTAGGATGATCTCAGGCGACCAGCGCGCCATCTCCGTCTTCGTCAATGATGTTGAAGGCACATATTCTCACCTTAAGACGCGTGCAAAAGCAGCAGCAACAGAGACTTCTGACGTGCAGAAGGAGCAGATACAACTTGTGCCCGAGAATCCTTCTGCCACTATCTCGTTCAACGTACCTGATGGTCCTCCGCCTGAGGACTTGCGCCTCGAGGGTCCAGGGACGGAGGACCTGGACCTTGAACAAGTTCGCGAAGCATTGCACATGCGATGGGATGTCTTCCAGAGCTTCACCGAGGACCTCAAGGCTGCGCTCAAAGTTGGGACACTGGAAGAGGTCAACAGAGTGCTTGGCAGTATGGAAGTTAGCGTTGCGGAAGACGTAGTGGCAAAGCTTGATGCGGCTGGTATCATGAGCTTCGTGTCGGGAGGTATCAGGGATGAGACTGGAGATGAGGACAAGGAAGAAGTCGAAGAGAATGCCGAATAACTTAATCCAAGGAGTATGTGTTTCTATGTCAAGACGCGTGCATATTGCTGTATTGTATAATTGCTTTCGAACGAAGAGTCCGATGTATATTGTACATCAATGTCATCTTGCTGACTTGCTTGTCCCGATTCTTTGGTAAGAAGATACGCAGTGCAAACGGCGGCATTGCAGGAAACTTGAAAGATGGAGTCTCAAAATAGCCACTGATTTACACGGGACACGTCTATACAACTAGTCGCGCAAGACAATTGTAAATAACAAAACCTCCCAGCCGTGTATTCAGTCCCTTACTACTACCTCCCGAATTAGCGGAAGTCACTGCGTGCTGTTGGTGCGCACCTTTCAATCGGAATTTCCATTGAGCCCATAAACCAAACCCAAGGCCACTCTAGCAGCTGCCCTCTTACGTTCCTGCGAATCGGGCATCCCCGCAATTTCCTCCTTAAGACCCTGAAGCGCGCTCAGCATGCTTTGCAGATCGAAGCGCTCGAGGTCCGTCTCTGGTGGGTCGGCGGTTTCAACTTCAGACGGCACGGAAAGATCCCCTTGCAGCGAACAGACATCATTTTCATCAGTGGGTGAGAAAGCAAGAGATGTTGCACCGAAGATACGCTCTGAGGTTGCAGCAATCTCAGCATTTGAAGGCATTTCGTCGCTAGAATCTTCGTGTTTGGGGGATTCTTCTGCTTCTGGGTCTCCAAAATCGGAGACCGACCCTAACGACCTATAAGATATACCGAGATCTGAGGCATTCGCGGATAAGCGAGAAAAGTCGTGCTCTTCATTGGCTGGCGTCGATCGCCCGGAAGTATCAGAACCAGAGTCGAAAGTGAACGTTGAACTGAAGCTCAACGAAGGGAGAGGTGGGATTTGTCTCTCAGATGGTATTTGTGCAAGCTGAGTTTCAGCATCTGCTGCAGACGCTGAAGCAGACACGAAAGCGGTGAAATCGTCGTCAAACGTGTGATTGTAGAGGCCCTGGGTAGAGGAATCCTCTGTAGGCGACAAGCTGCCGGTTGTGGCTGCGGCACTCCACGGATCATTGCTTATGGTTTTCTCACTTGTATGAAGATGTCCTTCGAAATTGTCTTCGTCGAGCCACCGCTCTAACTCTTCGAGTTCTCGCTGCATACGATCACGCCCTCCTGGGGAGCGCGTAGCGATGAGACTGCTGAGGTCTTCTCCGGTATCACGGTTCGTCGTCAAGAGGCCAAGACCCCTTCCTTTGGAGGTTTGTACCATGGAGGGCCACATAATTGTGCTCAATGCATCTATGGCCCGGGAAACTCCTGGAGTGGAACTCAGGACGGGTCTCTCCATGTTTCAGAAACATATGCTTACCGCCATGATCATGATGGTCAGAAGATTTTGATAAATCTTGCACATCAATGAATTCAAACCCCAGGGATCCAAGAAACGAGTCTATTTCGTCATCTTCAGTATCTTCGCCTCCGGGCGTAGTAGACGGAAGCCGAATGGCCAGAGATACTTCGAAATCATGATGGGATAGGCGTTGTGATATCATCTGGACATTCTCCCGGTATGGCTGCTCAAAAGTCAGGCATATACAAAAACTATAGCAAGCCTTTGAGCACTTACCTCTCCGACAGTCCATGTGTACACCACGGCGGGCACGCTTTCTAACTCGTGATTGTTCGGTGTCCAATATGGGAGGTGATGGAATTCGAAGTGCACATCAGCAGTGTAGTACTTGTTCGTGATAGTCCAAGGGATGGTGAATGAATTGTCGGTTGCGATCGGGAGGTCACTCTGTGCCAGTCCTGCGTCGACTCGTCAATGCAAGAAATGATTACACTGCAGCGACAAACGTGCTTTGCAGAAACTGCAAGGTGTCGTCTTTCGAAGAAGAGAGAATGAGGACACGACAAGAACAGTCTGCCATCCGTAGTTCGACGGAAATGGTTTAGAGATCGACTGTACAGTGTGCCGCAGGTGCAAATTCAGATAATTTTCCAGAAAACCATATACGAAACACACCTTGAGCAGGCGGTTTCTTAGACAGAAGCTGATGTTATAGGCCGTGGTAAGCGATGAGCTCGATGGAAGCAACAAGATGAGTTCGTCTGCTGAGTAAATCCAAAGGGATTGACTCGGACTCGGACGCGATTTCAGCGCAAACTCAGCTCATCAGTGAACCCATGAGTTAAAAGTTTTTTGCATCAATGTAGCATTTGTAAACTTCTGCTCCTGCTAAACATAACATATGCTAGTATTTATGCTATAGTCGCCATCGCGAGCAACTTGAAGGAACGGGAGCGTGGTGGAATGGAACAAATAAGGGATTGCAAATATGTACACAACAGGGTAGTTCAACGATACCGACTCCTTAACCTACCCTACCAGTGAAACATCATCAATGCATCAACTTTCTCTGGAATCGTGAAGCTACAGGACTGGCGCCGCTGTAATATTCTGCTTCTCATGGCTCAACCAACCAACCAAGCTTCTACTGGCAGGGACTAGCCTCTACATTAGCCACGGCCAAACAGCAGCCGTCCAGAACTGCAGGACCCGCAATATAAGTAACCTCGGCCTTCCCGGAAGTTGAGAATGTACTAGTAAGCGCGGTAAATTCTTTCTCTTGCGCACAACGTGCCATGCTCATATTTACTCCGCATGAATATGTGGGCCCGGATAATATTTATGTCCACAATCGGTACTATGGAGACGCGGGAGGAGGTTGCGCGTCAGTTCAATCTTATCGATAACAGGACGCTGCTGGGCCAGGATGTTCGTTATCTACTAGAGTGCCCTGAGGTATTCCACTCACTGAGAACCTCCAAGTCACATCAGCGTGCACACGTCGACTAAACCTCCACCGATGTCATGGATCTTGTCTATTGGGCACGTTTGAGATCAGTTCTACCGGTTTAAATAACCGGCAAAACTCCAGGGTATGTAAACTATTGAGTATGACCTCGCCATTCGACCTCATCTAGAATTAATAGCCTGTGGAATTATTCCTTGTTCGACCCGATCCAACTCGCTAAAAATCAAAGGCATTTCTCTCGAGCACTTCAGCTTAATGCTTTGATCTTCTTCGGTTCTTTTCAACTCCTCGAAAGCCGCAAACTTCAGCGGCAACGTCGTCAAGCGAGATACCCTCTGCACCAGTACAGCGACACGGAGGGCGTCCTCCAGCATGCACCATCTTACTCTAGAGACGTCGGCTTTCATGTCGTTGAATTTAAATGGTATCATCAGATCTAAACCATATCTCCTAGTCTCGGGTGTTTTTAGAGTTCTGCCAGATTTTGCCACTGTCCCTTCGCATGAGGTCAGGCATAACTGGTTTTGCCAGACCAGTTGGCAAAACTCCAAGTTCTGCCAGAAGAGTTGCGCTGCATGGCATCGGCTCGCCTGTGCCCGTTTGCGCGCGCGCGCTGTTAATGCCAAACGCAGTTGTCGTTCCAAAACATTCAGTATAAATAAGATCATGTTTCCTTCACAACGTTACCAACCACATCCCTCTCCTGGGACCCGGCATTCCAGCTTTTCACCCATTGCACCTTGCAGTACATCATGTTTTTCCTTTCTTTTGCTTCAAGCATTATGCTATAAAATAATTAGTCGATGCACTAATGCGAGCATTGGTAGCATGCACTTGGGATTAATAACGCGCCCAAATTCAGTAATTTGATATACATGCGAGACCCAGCAAACTATATATGATCGTAGCGGCGCTGGGAAGCGCCAGCTGTCCCCGACTCGAAGAAAAATGATAGATTGGCAGCAATCGATATGCATCAAAACCATTCACCTCTGCCAGTATATTCTGTTTTCATTTTAGACAGGTTTAGGGGCTCGATAGCGTGTTCCTGTGACAGACATTCGGTAGCAAGCACGCCAAACTCACGAGCAAGAATCTGACAAACAGACACACTTGCTCCAGTATGAAATCGGTATAGTGCACATCGCTCAACATGATTCGCGAGTGTTTTTCGATGAGACTCGGAGCCTGTTGTAGAGTGTGCGACAGCGTGGCGTAAATCGATGTATTGATACGCGTCTGGACGTCGGTGCGGTTCAGCTTCTCTAAACACCGAGTAAGTAACATCATCAACAAATTCCGAAATCCATGATGAAGACGTGGTTTTAAAGGCTCGCGTAGCTGTGAAAGCGATAGCAAGAGATACACTAAAGACAGGAAGAGCATTAGCCACCGCAGGGCCGTACAAGTTCTGAAACTCAGCAGCGGGCGAAGTGCCCCATATTCTTGTGCAAGCAGGTGGGACAAGTGCCATCAAGAGACTCTTGAAGATCATGTTGTACACAGAGATCCTCGATCTTGAATTCTCGCAGGGGATGGGCGAAATCTGCAGCTGAGAGAATAATAACACAGGCCTGGGGCAACAGAAGAAGAGGGAAAATTAGGAGCGGAGACAACATCATGAATGCACAGAATGATTGTCCGTTTCTGCTTGTTCTGCGGAAAAGGAAAATATATATGGTCGCGTCTTCCTAGTAGAATCTAATGGTGATGCAGACGCAGATCAGAGGAGAAACTGATTGTATAAAGAACATAAGGGCTTGCCGACCTTTCGGGATCCCAAAATTCATCACATTTGGCGCAAATTCGGCGCGCTGATCACATTTATGAGTTGATTAACAATTAGATTCGACGACGACACAAATCAGGCAGGAGTAGCCTCTACCCTAACACTCTCCAGTCCATTCGCATACTGGAATTGCCCCGAGTTCTCATACTACCAATTGTCAGAGGTAGATTCAGAGGAAACGAGAAATAACACACCTCCCACATGTCAACAGCAATCTGACAGCTCTCCCGCACAACGCGCGGAGAATCCTCGCGCGTCATCCATTCTTTCAGATGGGGCAGCACCTCAGGTGTGGCAATTCCTCCAAGCGCCTCCGCAGCCTCGTGTCGCACCATATCGGACTCAGATGCGTCCTGCAGAACATCAAGCAGCGAGGGTACAGAGTGCACGCTCAAGAGTTGACCGAAAACAAAGGCGATTTCGTGCCTGCAGTACATGAGTTCAGCGTCGTGACCAAGTCAAAAATGGAAAAGAGGCAGACTTGAATAGAGCGCTGTCATCAGAGAATCCTGCTGCTAGTGCATCCACGGCCGCTGGCGTCCCGATGTTGCGGAGTGCAAACATAGCCCGATAGCGCTGGAAAAGGGGGACAGAAGTATCCAAAAGCGTGGTACGGAGGGAGACAATTGCAGATTCAGACAGGTCATCAGGTTTGGGCTGGCCAGAGAGAAGTTTGGAGGATGGTGGAGCGGGGTCGATGGAGGTGTATGCCCTGTGTAAGTGTTGTGAATCACGCAGTAAAGGACGTAGAATGGAATATCCAAACAGGACATGAAAGCTACATACGGAGTCTGATCTGAAGATTCTTTTGACACAAGATGCTGGCGTCCCTCTTCAGAATTATCCCATTCAATTTTGGCGAGCGCGATCTCGCACGTCTCACGCACGCTCCTGTTGGGATCTGTGAGGTACTTCGTGAGGACTACCTTGAAATCAGGCGATGAGATTGCGCCTATTGCTTCTGCTGCCTGTCTCGAATGCTAATTAGCATCATGATGCACTGGAGCATACAAAAGCGGGACTGCGAAGCGGGACGATGGAGACGCTCACCTCATGCCGTACCATCGGATCCTCGTCCAGATTCTCCAGCACTGATTGAAGAACTGGGAGAGCTGAGACAAGCTTCATCTGTCCTAAGCAGTACGCAAGCTCATGCTTGAGCAGTGCCGAGTGATCGGCAAAGCCTAGCAGATGAATCATGCATCAGCGCACGCTCATCTTAGCGGGGAATCGTATATAAGGCCTTTCATGAAAAGAGATGACAGTTTATGTTAAGATCGAAAGAAAAAGTATCGCACAAACAAAAATTCAGAGAGCAGACAAAATACACGTACCTTCAGAGATGATCTTAACTGCATCGTCATTCTTCAAGCTTTTCAACGTGAAGAGAGCTCTGAAACGATCATGCAATGGAACAGTACCACTCGTGTTCAGGAGAGCAGCGCGGAGCGCAGAGAGCTCCCTTGGAGAAACTGCGTCCGACATCGAGGAAGATCGAGATAAAAGATAATTCGGCCCAGCGGACTTTTGATTTCATTTGCTAAACCTTGTTCTCCTACATACATATCATGCCCAAGTCAAAACGTTCGCAAATCGGCAAGTTTACACTCTTTGATGGATCGTGATGAAGGCTGATGTTGTATTCTGCGTGGATGATAGTATCTCTCACAAAAGTCGCGAAAAAGACGAGGGAGCATAAAAATCTACTCTTGGCCGAGGTTAGTTTTTGTGGAATCTGTTCTTTCCTCTGGATGCATTCTACGGAGACAGACCCATAATTGCAAGACGGTTTCTACTGCTTGGCCCCCTGCTATGCAAGTGCTAAACGTTTCTTCCCCAAGGTACAACAAAATGCCGAAAAATGGAAGTACTGCTGGTTGTTTCAAGTCGGCGCGATGCGAAATGCACATCTAAAAACGGTGCGAAAACTATGGAAAGAGTATGTCCTCGCTTCTTTTACTGTCTATACCATCGACTCACTACTTGCAGTTCTGCACGGATATTTTTTGGTCGAGGAGCGGTAATGGCCAAAGCATTGGGCACGACAGTAGAAGAAGAGCACCGAATGGGACTCCACCAACTAGCCCAGGTGAGTCACCATTTCCAAGTTCATCTCAGCTTTAACAAAATATGTCAGCAAATAAAAGGCCAGGTAGGGCTGTTTTTCACAGACTCGGAACCTCAAGAAGTGACAGAGTGGTTCAACGATTTCCAACAAGCGGATTATGCGCGAACGGGAAACAAGGCTACGCGGACGGTGATACTGCCTGCAGGACCTGTGATGCGGGTGCACTCTGACCCGCCTGAACCGTTCCCACATAACGAGGACCCGCAACTCCGGAAGCTGGGTCTTACGACATCGATGAAGCGGGGTGTACCAACGCTTGAAAATCCTCATCGAGTATGTGATAAAGGGAAGGTTTTGACGGGCGAGCAGGCACAGCTACTCAAACTTCTTGGTGAGAAGATGGTGGTGTTCAAGGTTGGATTGTTGGCAAGGTGGGACGCTGCTAGCGGGGAGGTTGTTCAAGTTGAGGGTGGATGTACGGATATAGAACGGGAAGGTGATGAGATCGAAGACGAGGATGAGATGAGCGAGTGAGTTTCAACTGAGCGCTTTACTATGTGTACATCTCGATTTACTCGACTTGACTGGGCACGAGGATGTAAAGACTACAAGAAGACGACGGGACACGTATGTGTTTATCAAGTTCTGTCACGAAAATAATTGGCAAGATTTACTGTGCCGACGGTGCTTTAGCACAACATGTATCAGTTTGATAAAAAGTTACAGGAAATGTTCCGCCTTCTCGGTGTTAACATCAGCGTGCGGGTGCGTAGTGATGAGGTAGGAGAAAATGCCCCTAACTTGAGTCTCCTCTCCCCTTCCTACCAAGTCTGACACTTTCGAGGATAGAAAGTCTGTAACTGACACATCTCCCACATATGATGAGATCGCCCTGTCCACATTCTGTCCACTCCATTGGCAGATGGCAGCCGAGTTTATTCTCCTTTCTATTGAAGAAGCAGAGACGAACAATTGTCCTATCATGCATCCATGATATAGTCTCCGCTCCTAATCTCACTCATTTCTCTGTCACAAAAATAGCCAATTGCTTGCTTTTGCATAAAGATGTTCCAGAAACGCCTGCGCGCAAATCCAACACAGGGATTTGGCATTGAATTTATTGCAGGGGGTATGTATGAGCCATACCAGTACCTCTTAGTATTTCTGGTGCTGATGTCAATCTTTGCAGGGTACATATGGTTATTAAGATCCCGTTTGGCGAATGAGCGATGGCGCATTGATCTTAGACTTTCTCATGATAGTTTGCCGGCGTGTATAGACTCCATTGTGCTCGTCATCCAGGCACCCAGTGAGAAAACCTCACTCGAATTCCGTGTTGTCGAAAATTTACCATGAAACCCGTGGACCGGTACGTTCGTTTTAAGTCAAAGCATACTGATTCACAATTCATCTTTCCACTGTTGGTAATGCAGATCTGAGGCCTGGGCTGTCGAGGCACCAGAAAGCCGCCGCGGCTGCCACACGTTCTACTGGCTTTTGGACTGGCTGATGAACGAGTAAATCCTCCCTATCTTGTTTTACAGTTGTTCTGATAACCATGTTGTTAGTACAACCATGATGGATTGCGATGGCACTCTGCATGCAAAGCTGGAGATCACATTAATGTATTGACTCCTTGGCACTACTACTTACTACTCTTATACTCCGTCACTAGCTTATGTACTTCTAGTATTTATTCTGTCGATTTCGTTGCTTCATGTTATAAAGTGTTGCCTTTGACCCTGATAGTAGATCCCTACTTCAACTCACACGACCATACATCTGAGCATCACATATATCATTACGTAACGGACAATAGTAAACATGGGCACAAGACACCTCACTCGAAGAACGACACCGGATGGAAAAATTTCCACCTCCCCTCGATATCAAAGGCAAGCGCAGTCCTGAATCTCTGCCGCATTGGTCTGAGTGTGCAGAACTCGGCCATGAAGTTCCAATGGTACAGTCCCCATTTTACATCTCGTGGATTACCCCGAACCATCTTTCCTGACCAGCATCGATCAATTAACTTGCCACCAATTCCAGAAGCATACAATTACCTTCTCGTTGTGCAATGTGTTGTCTCCCTATGCGAAGGCTTTGCGTCGTTCACTGGCCCACTGTACACATTCAACATCCTCAGCCTGTCATTCTCGCACCTGCCACTCTTGACCTCTCCACACTTCCGCAGGACGATCATCGTGCATTCTATAGTTGAAAACGGTTGACCCGCGCTTCTCACAGTCCTCTCCTTCATTAACTCGACAAATCTGTCAGACAAGCTCCTCATAGACGTTCTCAGTAGCTATCAAGCTTTGACGGACGTTGTTGGGATGCTCGCCCTCGGCACTCCTCGCGACACATTGTTCAACTCAATTTCCAAATTTCCAATACTTTCGCGAGTAGTGAACCTTACGTTGAACCTCCAACGTCAACTTCCTTTACGGATTAGGGTCGACAGCATCTCTATAGCTTTTCGAGCGAAATCTAGCATGTCTCAAAGTGTCGGTGGTCGTGTGAGCAAGGCGATGCGCGCAAAGCTTGCCGCAGGTGTTTACGAAGTACTTGCGTGGTAAGGGAAAGATGTACTATCAGGGTCAAGGGTAATAAATCATGACATGAAGCAATGAAATCAACAGGATAAATACTACGATAGAACATAGAAGGGCGAGAGTCGCAAGGTTAATAAGATCTCCAGCTTTGTATGCAGGGTGGGATCGCGCCTTGCTAACAACATGATCATCAGATGGGACTCGGAAGACCGGCCAACAGAACGTGCCGTAACTTTTTGACGCCTCAGCGTTACTCTTGAAATCAGTGTGCCTTGACTTGCACGGGGTAGGTGGAACTTTGTCACATTATTCCCATCTTCCCGCTTACACGCGCTGGCAGACTGTCCTGAAAAAGAATAATTCCGATGCACGACCGTTCTTTCGCCCTATGTAATTCCAACAAGTACGTGCGCCCTGCAAGGATTTACAAATGAGTCTCAGGAATACCGAGAGTATCCGTGCGCGTGTTGTACTCGTGCAAGCAAGGAACGAACTCGGTCTTTTTGGGTGTGACAGAGGAAGGAGTCGGGAGGGCTTCTCACCTGTTGTGACCCTCAAAGGGAGGAGTAGGAGCGGAGAGTATATCGGAGAGTCGTTTCTGTCTCATAAAGTCTGTCGCTCCGAGGTGTCGTCGTGTCTTGGTATCATAAATGAGATAAGACGGTCTCAGACGGTCACGGTCGAGGGTAGTCTGAATTCCGGTGAAGTCGTCGCTGGTAGCTTGAAGGCTGATGATCGATGTTCCTTGAAGAGGATCAGTAGCGACCCCTTGAGACTCATTAGTCGAAGACTGATGGGCCAAAATGAAATGCGTACCTGGCGGAGTGTGTTGCTGTCAAGGAACGTTTTGGATTGAGTGTTGGTGTGATTTTATTGGTCGATAAATATGACGTCGGTCTGCTGTGTCGGCTATGTAAGAACGAGCCTAGTATTAATTCAAACATCCAAAATGTTGGCTCCATTTCCTGTATACCTTAAATCTACTGCGGCTTCAACGTCGGTCTCGACGACGACAACGACGACGAAGATGAACGACAGTAGTGATAATTTATCCGATATTATTGATCTCTTTCCGTTTTCTATTTCTTCAACTTATGAACCACTGCCACCTAGACCACCAAAGAATCCGGAAAGGTTGAAGAGGGACTTTGTACCAGTGAGATCCAATTTGACTGATTGTAATGTACTCTAACCAAAGCTTGAATTTGTATAGTTTATACATAGAAGAACTCCACCTCGTTATCCACCACCAACTTCCCCTCTTCCTCCATTACCACCGGATCCAATAATGTATCCTGCGCCGGGTGGTCTCTCTCCATGGACTACGCCATCATACCCATCAAAATCTATACCGACTGTAACTACACCTCAATCAGATTTCATACTACGCGGCCCCGTCGGTGCACGTGCAGCTTCAGCCGCTCTTCCATCCAACGTACGTCTGCCGCGTACAACGCCATCACTCATCCTTATTCATAATCACAGGTACCCAACTCACCCACACTAGATGACAACAAACCATCTTCCGATCCTGCACTCGCACTCAATGTACATGGCGGCATCGACACCTCACGTAGGCTCCACCACCGTTTTAGGCGTTATCAAGTCCCTTATCCCAGGAATTATGAACGAAAGGTTGTAGATCTGTACGTCCCTGTATTCTTCCCTGATCTCAACTCATATCTGTCCAGAGACGCCATCGATACCCTCCTAACCCGCCAAATGAGCGGCGGTTCCTTGACTTGGCATGCATTCCCCAAATCCTGGAACGAACCATCCGCACAGAGTCCCTTCAAGAGAATATTGGATCTAGGCTGCGGTGATGGCGTGTGGGTAATCGAAGCTGCCAAGTACTGGAAAGGCTGCCAAGTCGTCGGTCAGTCCTATCTAAGCTACCCCTTTTGAGGAGTGCTGACTACTTGCAGGTCTTGATATCGTACCTCTCCACCCGGACCTTGCCCGTCTCTCCAGAAACAAGGATCTCCTCAACAGAGTAAGCTGGGTTCAAGCAAATTTGTAAGTCCACCCACCTAGTCCTTATCCCGCTCTCATCCTTGACTTGCACAGCCTCGAAGGCCTTCCATTCCCAAACGAATCCTTCGATTTCGTGCACATAAAGCGTATCGCTCGAGGCGTACCAGAGGACAAGGTCCGTCTGCCTTTCCTCCATCGTACTATGCTGACACCGAATAGTGGGACGACCTCTTCGAAGAAATCACTCGCGTGATGAAACCAGGCGCAGCATTCGAAGTCGTCGAAGAAGACCTGACCTTCCCGGGGTCAGATGGGGAAGGCAGCGAAGTTGGGACCCTGAGAAGTAAAGGAAGCAACATTTCCATGTCCATCTCCAGTCTAAGCCCCGGGACCGGATCAGGGAGGAGCAGCGCAGTTGGGAGCACGAGCAGTTCATCGAGCTCTGCCGGTTCAGCTACCACCCCTGACTCTATGTCCTCCATCACCGTCAACGCCCACTCCCATCGTGACGACCTTTCCAAACAATACCCAACTATATCCATCTCCCTCCCTCCTGACAACCTCTCAGCGCCTTCGACATACCCGTTCATCCATCGTTCCCTATCCGTTCGCCAGCCTCCCTCTGTCGATAGGTCGCACGAGCTGAGGAGGCCGAGGACAGCTACTACACCTCCGAGTCACTTCTCGCAACCGATCCCCTCCTCGCAATCGTTCCCCCCGAACCCCTCACAGCAAATCCTTTCGAACTCCTCTTCGCAGAGCACGTTCCTTTCTTTCTCCTCAGACAACAGCACACCAACACCAAGCACCATGAACAAAATTTCAACGCTTTCACTGACCCCCCACCCCCCACCATCCCAGAAATCTAACAAGGCTGCGCAGGCCGTGTTGATGGAGCCTGCCTTTACTCCGTTTTTCGTCACTGTGGGCTCTAAAACTGGGTCTGGATCTGGGTCTGGTTCTGGTTCTGCTTCCATCAATGGTTCCATTGCTGGTTCCGGCTCTGGCTCTGCGTCTCTCTTTACTCCCAGTATTGCCGGAACCAGTACATCAAGCTCGGGTTCACCCCCAGCACCAAAAAAGAATAAAGCAGCGCAGGCAGTGCTGATGGAACCTAATGCTGCCTTTTTTTTGCCGCAGAATAAGAGCCGGGTTTCGTTGATGGGGGAGAGCTCTAGCTCTAGTTCGGGTTCGAGTCAATCCGGGAAGGAGAGCGGCAAGGGACGGAGCAGAGGCTCCTTGGGGAGTCGAGTGACCGGCTTGGGGCTATTCGGTGTCAGGACGAGTCCTAGTGCAACCGTTGGAAGTCCGAGTGCAAGTTCGAGGGTGTTGGATGAAGAGTCGGGTGAGGGAACGGGTCATTTGGATGTACAGTTTTCTGTTAGTACGCCGCCGGATTTGCGGGGTGCGGCGTTTGAGCTAGGGAGCGTTGTACCACTGACACCGCCACTACCACTGGATTCGCGAAGTGTCGTACTGCTGGACGTCGTCCCGCTGGATCCGCGAGACCATACGGTCCTCGAGACGATCTACAATGAGATGCACGCGGATCGGTTCATTAACCTTTCTCCGTTGAGTTTGTTGGCTAATACGGTGGGGCTGTGGTTCAAAGGTGAGTGTTCGTCGTTCATTTCATCATTTTTGGGCGTGGCAGATGATGATGGGCAGTGGAATCATGAAGGGTGTCCCACTCCAACTCGGGTGGTGCCTATATATCCAAAACGTTCACCCCGCTTAAAACATATCTTCTACTTCTCTGCAAGCGATGTCAGGGTTAGAGCTGACTTGGATGCGTGTAGACGTTCGGACGCACCCGCCGATCCTGTTGCGTTTCCCACCGCCGAGGGAACCTGAGAGCTCAAATTCGCTATCGGTATCGAGCGTGGGTGGGTCTGGTGTTGGTGCCGACAGGAATACTTACTCGAAGACCACGATCATCTCGCTGGATGGTCTCAGCAACGGCGCATCGCCCTACGCCTCCCTCGATTGCGCAATCTCTATCCAACGACAGACACAAATGCGGGCTCTGCCGAACCCCGCGTTAGATGTCGACCTAAAGTTCTTGAATCTCCATCTGGCCCTGCGCGTGAAAGAGATCGTAGCATGCGCAGAAGCGATGTGGGAGTGGGTAAGCGAGTTTCAGAGAGGCATGGGGAGGACGGATGGGGTGTATGGCAAGATCATTGGGTTGACGAGGTCGCAGTTTGATGAGCTGTTGTTGAGGTTTGAGCTGTGAGTACTCTTTCTCTCTCTTTTTTTTCTTTCAGTGTGGATGTGTGGATTTGAGTTTGTTGTTCGGTACCAATGCCGTTGATCACTTCTCGGAATCCTGATGGTGAGACCTTGGAGGTGGCGTGGAATCGCCTTTTTTTACTAGCTTCGCGGGGGCACAGCAGCTGGATGATACGCGTTTAGAACATTCAGTCTACGTGCTCCCAATAGGGGCATTGTTTCCAAACAGGGCCAAGTCTAGGGGGATAGTGTTTCAATTCAATCCCTTACTTCTTCTTCTGATTAGCTGAACCAATGGTTTCTGATCTTGTCTTCGCGATAACATGATCTAATCGACTTTTTTTGTTACAGGGATATGAGGGAGCACATGGGTCTCGGATCTGTGCTCGAGGACCGGTTCAATTGGAGTATGATATCGGGGCCGACACCGCAGGAGAAGCGCTCGTTTGACACTGCGTGCGAGAAATGGGAGGCGTATCGGAGGCTTGGGGGTGGGAGTGGTGATCGAACCCCTTGCGCCGTCGGTGTCGCCGCTCCACACCCCGCTACGCGTCTGAGCCGCTCATTACGAGTCTTCGTTGCATGGAAGCCTACAGCATGATGATCATGATCAGCGCTTCTTGCAGCCGGATCTTAGGCAAGTTGCATGTGACCACGAGGCGTGTGGCGAAGCGCCTCGTTTCAGAGTTTGAACCTATTTTTCTTAATATGGGTTGTTCAAGGTTCCGTGCCGTTAGGCCCTTCCTTGTCTTTTTTTTTGGATTATACCCTCACCTTGCGACTTGGGCTTCCATTCATTGCTGTATTGGGATGGGGAGCAGAGGGGGGATAAGGATTTTCTTTTTTTGGGGGGTGAAGGTATCGTAATTTCCTGGTGGCGTTCTCGTTGTCCTCGGCTTGTCCAAGGGGAAGGGGAAAAACCTTGTTCGCCAGCCTGAGTCATTCCGCATATCGTGATTCATATTCTTGGGTCTCAGATATGTCGCCGACTAGTCATTTCCGCTCTCATCATCCCCGCACTTCCCCTCTACCTCCGAAGTTGTATCATTAATCGTGCATGTTTCTGGACGCATGTCCTGTATACCATTTCTAGGTGCTCCAACTAGCCATCTCGGCACCGCTACAGGTGACACACGTTGCATAATTTTATTAAAGCTATTTATTCCATGCATGCTAGGGCTTGTTGTATGCTTTTTATTTACGTGGCTGTCATGGCTAGCGTAGTTGTCATGAGATGAGATTGGTTAGCTGTTATCTGTAGGCGTTCCAGTGACGGACGGGCTGTCCTTTCGGCTTTTCGGATTGACTCAGGTACCATCCAGCATGGAAACGGGTAAGGAATAAACGATTTTCATTGGCTGAACTGCGTAACCGGGAATGTTGGGTTCTACGTACATGATAAGGGTCTTTCCATAGAATTCAACGCATGTGATTATTGGAGCTACCAAGGTCTTGATAACCGGGCGACTCGCACGGTCGTGACGGCACCACAAGGCACGTTTTCATTGAAACAGATTTCTTAAGCTTAAGTTTGGGATTGAACGCTGTCTGTCTGACCTGCTCAAGGAACGTGGGTGATCGATTATGGAGCGACGAGATCCGAGTAGTACGAGCCTGACGTATCGTGAAGGGGTGGAGTAACGTCCACGTACGTCGATCTCGTTCAACTCACTCCATGGAGCTCGAGCAATCACCCATGAGAAAAGAAACAGACTCCGCGACGACGACGACGACTCATCCAGAGGGTCGATCAGAACCAGAAAGGAAAAACGATCGCGTGCCCCCATCGACAGAAATGTACATGCCGCTCCCGTTTCGTTGAACAGTTCACGTTTCAGCCGCGGGTTTTTTTCGTCAATCACTGCCTTTGTTAAACTGCTAATAGCACAGATGCGAGTCGTGTATGGACGGACAGAAACGAGTACGAGCACTTTTGACGCCAACCACATGATAACATCCAAAATACTGAATGAGGTTTGGAGAAAGAAATATGGATAAGACCAAGTCAGGGGGGAAACAATGGGAAATGACCAGGCGGATTCATCAATTATTTGTACAAATTCAGCCAAAATAGCTGTGAGTAACTAACAGCGAAGAAGCTGAAGACGAAGAAGTAGAAGCATGCAGAGAAGTGAGTAAAGCATAAAACAACCCAGTTTGGACGGACAAGAAAGCTTATCATGCATGAAAGTAAGCACACGTCATTATTCGTATCATCATCTTCGGCCATAATGACCACCCTGACTAACTGGCGGGGGCGGGGCCCAATGCGAGTGCTGCGCGGCAGCAGCGGCCAGTCCACCTAAAGGTTGACCGCCCTGGCCTCCAGGGCCACCAGGTCCAGGGTATGAATAAGTACCTGGAGGTGGCAAGCCCATGTGGCCCCCGTACATTCCAGGGTCTGTTGGGCTTCCACCATGTCCACCACCAGGTGCATGATGTCCATGATGTTGGGCATGAGTACCGTACCCTCCAGTCGGGGATGTTCCGTACTGAGGAGATTGAGGCACTTGAGAATGTTGTTGTTGTGGACTCGTCGGAGAGCCAAGTGATATTTGTGGCGGAGGCGGTGCCTGCGGCTGTTGATGTTGAGAGGCAGCTGGGATAGAAAGGGGCGGAGGGATAGTGCTATTTGGAGTTTGCGGCGATCCAGGACCGGTACGACCAGGCCCAGTGCCAGTTGTAGACGGACGCCGACGACGTTTGTCTCCTGCTGCGGCTGCGCGATTACCGCGAGCAGCCTCTTCGTCAGCTTCATCGTCACCGTCCTCCTTCGTGGCGCTTTGAGGGCCACCAACAGGACCACCTGGAATTGCAAGGCCTCCAGGAAGGTTAGTGCTTCCAGGGCCGGGCAAAGACATGGGGCCAGACGCACGACCTATAGGCGTACCGACTGGCATTGAAGAAGGCAGCGAACCATGTGGGGCATTGAGACATGCTTGAATGAGATTCTTGCCCTCTGGTTGAGTGACGAGAGGTTGAAGCTTTGAGGTTGTAAAGGTGTAAACGAGACCTGTTTCTGATACAACGAGTAAAAGGACTTGAGTGCCTGTGAGTGTAGAGAGCTCGTATGCCTAATGATTCGGTTAGATAAGCGAAAGAGTATATTGATGAAATAAACCTTTTTCATGATGCCTGCGAAAGTGTAAGAACATATTGAGGAAAAGTACAGAGAGGGCAAAGGAAGTCGATCGCGTACCAGCTTTCCTTTTGGAGAATGTTATGTGACGTCTCGATTTATCTTGAATAAATTCGATCTTAATCTTTCGCCTTCCTGCCTTCTTGTCCGACTTGGGTTTCTCCTCCTCATCATCGTCGTCTCCACCACTCTCGGCAGCATCTTGATCATGAATGAAACCGTCTTCTGGTACGCCTGGTTGTTGTACTGGTTGTGGAAGATGTTGTTGGTGAGGTTGTTGATTAGCAGGTGGCGGTGGTTGCTGTTGAGGATCCGCAATGACGGGATTTGCGAGATTGAGGTCCGTGCGTTGGCGCTTACGCATTGTTGGTGAGGAGGCGGCGGGGTCGTCTTGAATGCTCTGACCGGAAAGGGAAGGTTGTTGGCTGTGATGAGCCGCGGCGTTGGAATACGGATAAGATGGTGAGTTAGTGGTAGTGGAAGTAGGTTGACGGCGATAGGCCATATGGGTTGTTCACCCTACGACGACGATGAAGAGGACGCGTTGAAATAAAAGATAATTTGAACGTTGAACGCGACTTGGAGGATGTTAGTGTCAGTGCGGACGGCGTCCTTAAAAGGAATCGCTGAAGTTGGAAGGAGGTGGAAAAGGGAGGGAGTTGTCAACGGGGCGTGTGTTGTCTCAGTCTGGACGATCAAAAAAAGACTGTCCTTGTGGTCATTTATTTGGTCATAATCGGAGTATCAGATGCCCGCCAGGCACACCGCGGTAATCCCCGCCGACTACTTACAGCAATACTTCCGCAGCTATCGCTCCCACGATACCCGCTTCCGTAATTATTTCACTTTCCATTTGGAATTACTATCCCTTTTATAGAAATGATTACCTCGTGGCAATCTCAAACTTATCCATTTTAGTAAAACATGACAAACCTCGTGTCACAAAATTCAGTCTCCGCTTCATCCAATCATAACAATTCTGACGTGACAACCAAAAACAACTTTTGATTGTAATAAAATATACAACAGTCCAAACGCAAGTATGAGCTCATGCTCCTGTGGCGCTTAGCGCGCTCTTGTCCTTTTCCCTGTACAATTTTGACATTCGAAAGTTCTGGACATTGGTCTCTTTACGTTTCCCGGTCTTCATCATCATCCAAGGGGCCGGGCCGCATTGTCGGTCACGTACTGATGGTTGGAACGTGTCAAGACGTTGTTGATGGAACGACCGGGATGCCAAGTCCTGATAGTGCGCTTGTGACGCACTCGTCAATATTTCTGGCCTTGCTACCGAGCCGGACCCGTTCAAGGGCAATTTCGATAGCTCGTACGTCGCACCGACTACGCCAAGGTTGCGGCAATATCCCGTGCACGTACGCCGCTACGTCTGCATCTAGTGTAATGAGTAAATACAAGACGTATCCACAACGAACAATCCATCAGTCAGTCCAAAACTAAATACATAAAGCATACGTACCACTCGGCTCGCTCACGAGTCGGCTCAGGTGCAAATCGTTACAGTCTTTGTCACGACAAACACCCCCACCAGGAACTTCGTACTGACATACCCGAACACCCGAGTCGCTAGCACTGACTTGTCCAAGGGCGCGCTGCAAGCTTGCAAGCTTCAATGGCTTGAGATCTGGAACAAAAACAGTCGAACATGAATGAGATAATGATGGTGCACAGTAGATAAGCGAAGTGCGTGATGAGGGCGATGATAAATTAGGTGCATGGCTCGCACTGGCTTGCGATGACGATCTGGATGAATGAGTGGCAGTTCGCCGAGGATCTTGACAAGAATCGGCATCAAGAGGCGTTGTACGTAATTGGGATAGAAGTAGAGGGTAGGTCGAGAATGGCGAATCATAATACGGAAAGCTCGTTTGAGAACCTTGCAATTCCTTCTTCAGGACCTGGCATGCCACGCCACCCCCGACGTCAGCATAGATAGGCCTAAATAGGCCTCGCAGCCTCGATTATCGAATAGATCGAGACGCACCTCTGACGACGATAGGCCATCAAACACGCCAGCAGTTTGATGAAACGTTGCGCCTAAAGATTCCTATATCCGATTCCGCAATCACAAATGGAGAAAGGAAACAGAAAATTAGAGTCAGTACATAAAACGCACTTGAATGAAAAGAGAGAAAGGTTCTTGCCCATTTTTCGGAATGTGCTTCCTCTGTCAGCGCTGCAAAAATCAAACAAGGTATTAATGTAACAAACGGATGGGAACGATGAGGTCAGCGCGACCGCGGAGAAGTGAGGACATGCTTAACCAAGGCAATGAGTTACGAACCTTGGTCTTCGTCGACGGTACTATCATTAGTGATTGGCTCGAATCCTACACCCCCTGAGTAGACCCAAGTAGTAATGGCGAGGATCAAAAATGAAAAGAGTGACCAGAAAAGGGAAAGGAATGAACAGCAAAGGTACAACAAAATGAAGTATAAAAAAATTATAACAGTCAAGACCCAGAGGGGGGGGGGACAAACAAAGAGATATATCAGCCGGCTGTCGGACTGGTGAAGAACCAGGAAGAACCCATGGTGTGCTTGGCTGAGCTTATTTCGCTGCTGGTGTTAACAGCAGCTTCCTCAGCGGAAATGACCACACGAATATCGGCGCTTTCTTGGACTGCCGTCGGTTCAGTATGATCTGCAGACCCACATGAGCACCACGTATCGCATTGTGAGAAAAGGAAAGGGAGTAGAGATCAAGGGTAAACACAGTCTATACTCAAAAATAGATCGCAGTTGAAATGCAATGAAATGAAATCAATGCCACGACATGACAACGCTATACGAAGACGACACAGGCACAGGGTAATGAAAGACTAAAGCGAACCTTGCGTGTCTGCCATAACGGCATCTTCAGCGTCTTCAGACGACTGTGTACCCCCAACATCGCCATTATGAAGGGGCGTGGCGGCGTCCTCCTGGTTGATGGGCGCTCCAGAGCCACCTGCCGATTTAACCACGGCAATCGAAGGAGGTACAGCAGGATCAGCTGCGAGAGGCCCTGCGGCTGCAGGTTGGATTACCGGCGTCGTTTTCCCCGACATCTGAAACGTTGGTAAATCATCTTACGAAGTCAAGGCAGCACAAAGGGAACACACAGCGGCAAGTTTTTTCTGCCGAAGCTCTTCTCGCTGAGCAATCATTTGGCGCATCCTTTTGATCTCCTCCTCTTTCTCTACAAGAGCAGCAGGCGACATACCCGGAGCATTAGAGTTGATTTGATGCAAATTCAAGGGAGTCGAACGCCCCTCGCCATTAGCGAAACTATTGGACGAAATTGGCGTTCCATGTCCACTAAACCGTGGGGGACGCGCGAAGACCATTGGTGAGTATGATGATGGACCGTCATGTGGACCGGTATCACCAGTCCCTTCGCCATCTCCATCATCCTCGCTATCGCTCAGTTCGATGACACATCGTCGCATGCCACTCACTCCCGCAAAACTCCCTGTGTTCCGTCGAAGTAGATTAGGATGCGTATAGCCATTATTCGAATAACCGTTGCCAGAAGAAGCTCTGGAAGTACCAGGACCGTGGTCGAAATCAACGAAGTCTGCAGCGACTGGTCGCTTGGTGCCCCTTCGTTGTACGCCATCGGTGTCATAACCTGAAGTAGCGGATGCGGGTACTGGAGTGGAATTAGAGTAATCAGCCGGCGCGGTGCATGAAGATGCGCCAGAATACGTATCCGAGGATGGTGCAGTGGAATTGCCGGACAAAGGTGGAGTATCAGTCACCGGCGAAATAGTACCGCCTACTCCAGATGTTTCTGAGTCAGCTGAATACAAACCAGATGGCGCCATAGAAGAGGTTGATTGCGATGTGACAAGACCAAGGAACGCCTTATCAACTTCCATGTTTCCAGGGCTGGAGTACCGTGCCGGGCGCAAGGATGGAGATTTGCTACCGTTTTCTGCGATTTCACTGTCCACAGCAGGAATGCTCTTTAAAAAATCTTCGACAGTCTCAGTTGGAGCAACATAGGACATTTCAACGTCCCTGTCTCTCGAAGATGAACCGCCAGGGGAATTAGACTGCTTGGCCTTGCGAGAAGCAAAAACAGCTTTTCGAGCAAGTAGCTCTTGTCGTCGTTGTTGTTCAATCATGTGAAGAGAATGAGAAGATGACGAGTCGACTGCTGATGGGGATGTGGGTTCCACCTTCACGTCAGTGGTCTCACCACCTGACGATATACGGAGGCCAAGACGAGTAGCGAGTCTGCCACGTGAGTGATCAGAAGCACCCGAAACTGGGCTAGTCAATTCTTTGTGAGAAGGGATTGCTGGCGGCGGGGGCATCGCTGATGAGGAGGAACGAATTGATTGGGAAGGTGAAGCAGGAATGGAGCACATCATTTCAGGGGTAGGGTATGGAATGAGACCATTGGTATCCAAATTTGTGGGCATCCGCAAATTAAGTTCGGTGAAAACATAGAATACGACGTGGCGGCTAAGGCCACAATCGACGAGGTACTCAGGGGGAACACCCCATCCAAGTAGATCCAGGACGATGTCTTTTGCGGTGTTATACTGATCTTCGGTCACTGTATTATAAGAGTAAAAATGATTAGTTAACGTCTTCAATAAAAAGCTAATACGAACTGGCCAGCCCTGGCCTGACATGATCTGGGTCAAGTCTATACGTAGGTGTCTCAAGAACAAATGGTTGCAGGAAAGTTGGTGGCGGTGACTGGTAGATTTCTGATCCGAAGGCAGGATTTGAAGTGAAGGGTGATTCGAGGCGAGGTGAAGGCCTATGCCTATTATTTGACTCGACTGGAGAGGTAGAGACACGTTTGGAAGCGACGGTGTCCTTCGAGGAAGTTTCGAGCCTCCGAAATTTTGGAGGCGGGGAGGTAGGCCTTGGCGGTGGGGCGGCTTCTTCCGTATCGCTGATTTCACCTTCCTCTCGGATCTGACCATCTTCAATTTCTGATATCGGATTATGAATCTCCTCTGATGTCGATGGAGCCCTTATTTCTGTCGCGGGAAAATTTGCAGAAGGCGTTGAGGATGTAGCAGTATCTTCTTGACCGTAATCTAAGTGCAGGGTCTGCTCGACCAGAGGACGTTGAGGTATTACTGGCGGTTGCTCGACAGTAACTTTGCGGCGCTTTCTTGAAAGCAAAGCGGCTGCGCGCAATGACTGGGCGGGATCAACTGAGTCAAGATCCTGCGGTGGTGGATTGTCGATATCCATAATAGTGCGACTTGGACCTGCGAAAGAAGCTAAAAGACCAGCGATTTCCTGTTTGCTGATTGCAGTAAGAAGACACTGCAAGTTTGAGAAAAGGTGCAAGCGTAATTGATGGGAATGTAGGTGCAAGGGGACCAAAACCCACAACTTTCGGGTGTTTTGCTGACGTGAGCCGACACACAACGCACGGACCCTGGGCCACACTCTTTTCTTAGAGCTCAAATCCACAATACACCATCCGCGGGAGCTCCCCGACTTACTGATTCCTGGCATGTTTTGTGTCCGTCGAATTGAACAAAAATTGTAAAACTAGTCTTTTTATTTCGTTTTGCATTGGTAAATGACTGTGATGGCAGGGACATTGTTTTAGTGTCAATATGACCGTTAAGTTTCAACGAGTTTAGCCAAGTAGTAAGCATGAGCAATCCTTTGCAGGTTCAAAACCTGCTCAGCAAATTTTTTTATATACCGCCAATCAAAATAGATCATGTGACCTAGCTACTTAGTATAGAAGATATTTCAACGTTCTTGCTTCATGCCTCTCGACGGACACAGCTACCTGACATCGTACGGATGGTCAGGCAAAGGTGCGGGCCTTCGCACGGGCGCCATCGACAGGCCCCTTGCTATCCCCCAAAAACGAAACCTCGCTGGTGTAGGCAAGGACCGTGATGAGGCATTCCCCTTCTGGGACCAGTGCGTTCTATCCCGTTCAAATTGTCCGATATCTCATCTATTCGAAGCCTATATTCAGCTGCCACAAAAGCTATCACCATCAAGATAGCAGATGATGATGATGATGACGACGACGACGACGATCAAAACGAGGTCTGCATTCGCATTTCATACTGCGCCATCACTCACTCGCCGTACGATTAGGATTCATTAAGGTCCACGACACTTCAACTAAAACGAACCACGACAGGCATCATCTCGAATAGAAGACCGTTGTCGGGTACCCCTGCATCCGGAATAGCTACCCCAGACTCAGACATCTACCCACGCATCTCCGTAATGACCATTGCGAAACGCGAGGCTGCAAGAAAAGGCTTATACTCTCGATTTTTCCATGGGCCAACATTAGCCCCTGATGATCCCAGCAATTTGTCATCATCCCCTACACCATCCCCCCTGCATTCTGCCGATTCAACTCCCGAAAGAGATATTGCTCCTCAGACTGACGTCCCAAGCAGGAAGCAAAGTACAAAGCGAAAATTGTCAGAGCTGCTCGAGACTCGAGAGCAACGGAAAGAAAGAAAAAGACTGAAACGAGAGAAAAAAGAGAAGAGAGCAGCAGAAGCTAGGCAAGAAAAGTCCGTACTACATGGTTTCGAGACGAAGGACGAGCGTAGGGCGCGGAAGGAAGCCAAGAGGGCTATGAAAAGATTGGAGGCAAATTCTCCTGATATTGCAGAATTTGGAAAACCCCCTGCAACTGGGGATGTGGTCTTTACGAGCTTCGATCAGCCTCCATCACAGGGGCAATGTGAGATATCCATAGATGCTTCTCCTCAGGTTGACGACCCTGCAGCCGAGGACAACATAGATACAAAGAAGAGGAAGAAGAAGAAGAAGAAGAGAGAAAAGAAAGATCCTTAATTTAGCATTTCGTCCACCACTGCAGCTGTAGGTTTATGCCATTGCAAATATTGACATTCGGGTATTTCTCGTAAACATATGAAACACTACCACACGGTTCCAGTGATACAAACCAAGCTGTTAATGATTGCGATTGATGTGCAACTATTCTACATGATCCATCATCGTGATATACTGACAAAAGGAAACTAATCACAAACGTGATGCAGAAGAACGAAAAAATCGGGATGAACATCTCCGATGTCATCAACCTCGCACGCTCCGCCATGCGCTTTGCATGGCGATACGCCGGGCCTGTGTTGCACGGCAATCAGTACGAGATAGCAAAGCAACAAGATGGACCTACCTGATCAAGCGAGATGGAATCTTCCCTAAGTTCCACCCGCTGCCTACCATCGTCATCGTCGTCATCGTCGTCATCAGCATACGAGCTTCGAGTACCCCTCACCCCGCCAAAAGCGGCCTTACCACCCGCCAACGAAAAAGGCGTCGAGGCGACAGCAGTGCCGAACACGCTGGTATTCTTCGGCGCACCGAAGGCAGCAAAGTCAGTCACGACTTTACGAGGAGGGGACGACGACGCTGAGGGGCTAGTACTCGGCGTCATAGAAGTATAAGTCTTCTCTGATCGCGAAGGCGTATGAGGCGAATATGGATATGAGTACAAACTCCGGTTCGCAGTCTGTCGTGCGATAAGATACTTTTCCGTGAAACGCGTGCCCTGCACCTTTGACGATGAAAGTCGTTAGCTCGCGAAAGAACCGTAGAAAACCAACGCACCCTCTTCAACTGTGGCTTCGCCTCATGCAGCGATGTAGCGTGGGTGAAGACCGCGACATTATGCATAGCTTCGGGAGACTCCTTGTAGATGCTTTCGATCACCACTTTCTTGGTGCTTTCATTCCGGAGGAGCAACTTCTCGTGCAATTCACGGGCGACATCATCGACGCTTTCATTGTTCCCGAGAATTCGCTGCGCCACAGCATGCCCCACCTCTCGAACAAGGCGTTCCATATCGAGGTTTTCCAACACACTGCCTACGATCGCATGCGAGAGGAGATCAGCTGTTGTAAGTGGGAGCATGAGCCCAGACGTGATGGTTGTAATTGCTTGGTAGAAATCTGTTGCATACTGAAACACATCTAAGTACTGTGACAAAAGAGTAACGACAACCATACCGAGTAACCACTGAGGGCCGGTTCGCACGCAACGAAGAACTATGGGACCGGTTATCTAACTCATTGACCGCTAGACCGTGATGAAACGTACCAGCGTGATGCCCCGACTAGCCATCTCGCGAACTAGCTGCAACGGATCGTGTCCATCTGGAGAGCCTTCATCGAATCCTACCAAAGGTTGAATACATCGCTCGAATAGCCAGATCACCATACTCACCATCCCCATACTCTCCTATTCCGTGTGGTGGCGCATCAGCAATCAGAACGACCATCTTGCTCGCATGCTCCCTCCAGTCCATATGGAGTGCTTCTGCGAGCGCAGCTGTCACGGCCTCCGGTCCATCACCACCCCCAGAAGCATAAAGCCCTGCAAGGTCCCGATGTACCTTGCTGATATCAGATGAAAATCCAAAGTTCTTCACCACATATGTGTGATCCTGTGGCGGATGGTCGCGGAACGCAACAAGGCCGACGCGCAAATCCTCTTGCGATTGTAGCTTTCCCGACTCAAAAATATGTGCGCAAATCTCCTCGATGTTCTTCGTTGCAGAGGAGATGTAGCTTCCTTGACTGCCCGTACAGTCTTGCACAAACACCAAGTCGCTGTGCACGGGTGAATATGACGGCTGGTATAGAGTCTTGCAGGCACGTACAGCATCTTTCTTCCGTCATAGTAGTTTTGACGACGAAACTGGGGAGTCGGCTGAGCCGTGTTGGCGTCGAATTCCATATCTTCATCCATGGCGAGTCACAGTGTTATTGTAGTTGGTTCAGATGCAGGCTCCTGGGAATATTTATCGACGGATACTTGGTCTGCCTTCGTATTCCTTGTTACCTGAGAGGCAGTTGAAAGAGCTGTTGACGATCCAACCTGGTAAATATAGTCAAAGTTTACACCTTCTGGTGTGAGGGCTTCTTGTGTGCAGTCCCAGGACCCAGGCGACATCCTGCAGGCATCTCGGATCTCAGCAATCGGATATCGGATCTCGTCTGCTGTATAACTAAACCCAGCGCCCAGGACACTAATCTAGGATTTCCCGCACGAGTTCGACTGTGTATAACTCTATAAAGTAGATATATGCAATATGCGAAAATAATCAAGGATCCCGCCTGCCCAATAACCATGTAGCCCAAGGTGTTGTCCAACTAGGAAGAATCTCTTGTCGTAAGAGACTCCTGTAGAGCATTACGAGACCCGCACTGACGCCCCCCAGTAGTGCAGTAAATGCCACGTAAACACGCACCCGCTCCGAGGCTGTCATCGCACGATCTGCCCCTCCGGGTATTGCCGCGTGACTAAAATAGGGTGGTCAGCAGACCTTCAAGACACAAAAGAGCAGGAACGACTTACGGATTCATGGCAATGCTGCATATTGCATGGAAGACGTCTGCGGTCTGTCCCGTTTTGACGCTGACAGCGACAGGCACCTGGAGGCCAAGTCGTCTGCAGTATACGTCGGGCTGAACTTCGTGTCTCTAAAATGACATCAGGAAGGAACTGGCTTTGGCAAGAAATATCCAAACTTGTTGTGCAAGATCCAAGTCCGACTTTGTCGCAACGAATAGGGTCGGTGTATGATCGAGAGTGTATTGTTGCTATAGTCGAATTTGGGTCAGCATCCACCTTCGAGGGTCAAAATAACCTACTCGTAGATTACTGATGTAAGAGAACGAGTTAGTATCACTGGAATCATGTACATAGACAATGACGTCAGCAAGATCCGTCTTCTTCGACGCGCGAAGCGTCTCTGCCTCGTATTTAGACCCAAATTCCTGGAGCTAAACCAATCATTGTCAATCACCCACGTGCCAAGTGTTGTTGAGACCTTACCACGAGGTACTTTTCTGAACCATCAATATCCACTGCATTAACTACGCTCACCATCTTACTAGTTGGCTCGTAGGCCTCGCGAAATGGCTTCCCAGCGAATGACCGCAGTAAAGACGTCTTGCCTGAACCAGCCGCACCACAAACATAACATAGGAAAACATTGCGGGAGACTTTGCCTTTCCGCCGGTCAAGTTTGCGGGGACGTGTTGTCAGTAATGCAGATGTGCGTTGTTCATCGGGGTATCCAAGATAGGCGAGGTATGCGAGAGTGGTTTTATGATCTAAGAGAGTAGTCATACTGGCATGCAGGATGAGCAGGGCATTCAACTGGAGGTGATCCCAAACACAGACCTCCATTGAGCGAGCCAGCCTTGCAGAGTGACTGCACCTTTATCATCCACCAGGGTCGTATCCGGGAATTTCTGAGTTTCCCATGGATTCCCTGGGGAAGTACTGAACAGTTCTTCCAGTTCTCCGCTGTTCAGTGCACCATCTTGATCCTAGAGATGTATGTGAGCGCGACATAAAGGCACGTTTTGGTGTCCAAACCTTGTCGAAAGTTTCAAAGATATCAGTGAAGAATTGATATCCTTGAGGACTCAGTTCAACAGAACAGTCATGAGGCACGTCGAATCTGAAAGATCGGTCAAATTTTAAAGCTCATAAAAAGATAAATCGCGTGCTTTGGGAGTAGGAATGACTCAGTGAGTCGCAGGTCTTCTGCATAACCAAATTTGCGGAGAACAGCCCATGTTGTCTCCAGCCTTCCGCGTTGAATAAATATCGTATGCAGGTATAGAAATCCAGCCTCTGTCAAACCGTCGTCTCGCACGCCTCCCTCCGCATGCTCACGAACCATATCCTTGATGCCTTCAAGTTCCTGGAGCTGTAATGGCGCATCAAAACATTTTCGCTACACGCTTTCGTGCTTAGCATTTCCAGATGCTAGAGAAGTGAAACGATATACTTGGAATTCATTCAGCTCTGCAGCATCCAAAACACCATCCTTGTTCGCATCGCAGAGCTTGAATATTCGTTTCAGGGCGCTAACACAAGCGGGTTTCAGGACCTGGGGGGCTTCAGTTGAGAATCTATCACGAGCTGTCAATACGCACATGTTCCCTGGAGTCATAAAGAGGAGCAGTGGGATGCAGGACCGCTTTCTGGGCAAAGTAGAAGACCTCCGACACGTTCAGCGGCAGTTGAGCGGAGCATTCAACGCATGTCTCGACTTCCTGGGTAACGTTATTGGATTTAAGAATATCGCAGAAAGTTTGACATGCCTTGAACTCATTCATGATGGGTATGATCTCTTCCTCCAGGGCTTCGTTGGTAACCTCACCACCTCTCAGGTCGATCTTGTTTCCGACAAGGATTACAGGGACCTGGATATATTGTTAGGTTGATGCGAGAAAGCTAAGATAAAACAAACGTTGACGCCTAATTGACGAAACAAGGGAAGCCAATATGTAGGTATTCGATCAAATGAGTGAGGATTGTCGATTGAGTATACCACGCAAATAACATGCGCTTTGCGTACTTCCGATTCGAGATGCTGTCGGTCTTGTGGGCCAGCTTGTATTGTAAGTTGAGAATAGCGCGTCTTTATTCATAAGTTTGTGGTACAATACCTCCTGAATCGACAATGTAAGTGGTCACGTTCTCTGGGTTCACCTCCGGTGGAATGGTGACCTCCGGCACGACATGTTGAACCTGGCATTGGAGCCATCAGTGCCGCAATTACGTGTAGAAGGGTAGAGCATACATGTGCAACGAAAGCTTCCTTAATGAGAGAGGTGACGATGGTACTTTTACCAACACCCTCTGCGAAGCCCTGTATCAGTACACGCGGTCAACAGAGGGAATAACACGTACCATCCCCTACAAGCAAAATGCGAACATCCCTCCTCATGACCCTCTAAAAAGAAGACGTGATAAACCTGACTCGGCTTTTGTGAGAAGCCTTAGCTAGACGATGGCGATGGACGTGAACTTTGAAACAGTGTCTAACTTAATCCCTCCCTGTTTGGCAGTCCTGGCTGTCTCGGCACGGATTGTCTTATATAAGCACAAGAGTCTATTGACTTTTATGGAAGTTCGGCAGCAGCAGCTTAGCACTGCCACTATCTCTTACTCGCTACTACTATGACCGTCGAGGCCGCTGGTATTATCCTTCCCAGTGATGTCCTAATCATTATAATGGCAAACCTTGACATGGAAGACCTGATCAATCTATCCTACACGTGCAAATTCGTGAACCTCTTGGTACATTTGAATTCAGTTCACCATAATTTCGGATCTCTGACTACTACCCATTACTAAAGGTTCACGAGTTTGGATGGTCGCTCTACCTCAAATACAACGTTCGTCCGTCATTCACGTTGCAGCTGGCACGTAGAAGCTGGTCTTATTTTGATCAAGTTCGATACGATGTTGCGTCTGACCGCTGTTGGGCTCAGGCAAAGTTTAACGCGCGACCATTATCACACCCCTGGCGCAATAAATACCAGCCTAAAATTGCCCTGTCTGCTTCTGTGTTGCTTGTTGCTGCCAATTACACTATTTATGCATATCATATAACCCACTCTTCCTCGCTTGATGATGGTGCTCCTGGAGTCTCATACGAGGGCTCATATTCGTTCACAGACCGGCCGGCAATCACAAGCATCACCTTCATTCCCGATCGTCATTCGGAAAGGACAGTAGCTGTTGGTTTCGAAGATGGACGTATACATCGCGTATTCCTTCCTCATTTCCAACAGGAGCAATCCAACAATAAGCCGTTGGCATTGAACATCGAACGCGATCCCCCTCTCGCATTGCGCATAGTCGATATAATAGAGAGCCTGACGTGCTCAGATAACATGCTCTTGTCTCTATCATCTTTCGGAACTGCAGGCCTCTGCAACTTATCTTCAGATTCGCCCCTTGTCAGCGCCATAAACCTGGACTGCAGATCTTGGTCCAGTTTTATCTGCATGAAGTCTTCTACGCCGTTTACGGCATTTGGCACAACATCCCCAAATCCTCTCGTTGTTCATGCCGTAACCCCTTCTTCATTGTCTCCTGCACCATTTGCCATCCTGCATTCCACGCGTGAACGTTCCACTGCAGTGTACGATATAACGGACGCACCACCGTCTGCACCATGGGGTTCATCAAAACAGGTCATCGTATCCGGATGGTACGATGGCGCTGTTCAAGTGCATGATTTACGCTCAGGTTGGCGTGATTCAGGGGTCACGGGCACCCCTGCCCCCTTGCGTCCCATGCTCACGTTCCGTGATCCCTGGTCTGATGAACCCATCTATTCCGTGTCATGCGGAGGCGGTTCTTCAAGTGTTGTTGGAGCAGGCACTGCCCGTCACAGCGTTGTTGCATTCTGGGATGTTCGCCGTCCCACAGAGGGATGGAGTGTACACGCTCCAGGCAACGACTCATCCCCCGTCTATTCCCTGGTACTCGAGAGTTCCCGTGTATTTGGCGTAACGCAAAGTCGACCTTTTGTGCTCGACTTTGGGCCCGGCGTGACTAAAGAGACATATCCTTTTCTACCTCCTTCCACACGCTCCCAGCACGACTTTCTCAAACTCAACAAGAACGGAGTCGGATACTGTGTCACCCAATACAATCATAGTCGTACGTAGACAATACCTTCTAATTTATTTATCATCTTGTTCAGTCGTGTTGAATTTCATGTATCTTTGTGGTCTACACAATACCGTTGCATATTACAGAGTCGGATGAGGGTCGAAATTAACTAGAGGTTTCCATGCGTGCGTGGGAGTACAAAACAGACAGCAAAATGTGACCCAAAATGCAGTGGATGGGCACGTATTGGGGAAAATGCAAGAGTGATTATAGAATAAACAAACAAGGACGGAAGACAGAACGAGCAAATCCGAACAAACATGGAATGAAGCAACACTAGGTAGATGTGGGTGGCTGTGCCTGTGAACGTGTTGCCCAGTTGAACAATTGCCGCATATCACTAGGAGGAGGTGTGTCGGCAGGCTGCTTCGGCTCAACAAGCAGGCTACAACGACCAACTCAGTGGACGTTCAGAGAAGCTGTAAACCTCACAAACCTTCGTCTATAGAGATCCTGAAGGTCGCCGTGATGCTTGGATTTCTCAAATGCCATCTGCAGGTATTCCTGCACTTCGGGAATTTTCTTAAGATTATATGACACCTGAAATCGTTGCATGTCTAAAAAAACCTTCAGTCAAGAAGCCCACAGTGATTATGGAATACAGACCTTGAACAATCCGAGCTAGCTTGTGGTACTTGTTAAAATTAAGAAGTTTCTTCCCTGGTGCATTAGGAGACTCGCGATATGACGGGTTTCCCTCGCGACAGAAAGTCACATCGGTCAGGTAAAGACCTTCACACCAGTCAACATGCAAGGCTTTCAGATAACAGGCCTGTCGTACCTAAGAATGGGACTGCTGGAGGTGCGATATTGCGAAGCCTGCTTCGGTATTGGTGGTAGTTCCGCCCGTGGTCTGCCAGTCGACGCAAAGACTCCAACTGCATTTTACTTTTATGTGGAACACCCTGAAAATTTGCTATGAACAACACGACGGTGCGAATATGACCGATGCTTACTAGCCAAGTTTGATGAAGCCGAGATATCGTGGAAGAGTCGAGGGCCGCTAGAATGGACCGAGGAGTACTGAAGTTATGCAATGAAGTACATCGCTGAAAGGCAACAGTCAGTTGGGAGAATGCTAACAATCTCGTATTTGCTCACATCGGCAACCTTAATGAAGAATTTCACGAGTAACGTCCGCTTCTTGATATCATGCTCGTCCAAGATGTTCTCAGCAACCCATCCCGTGATGACCGTGCTTAGGGAGGAAACAGCTCTGACGTTGATAGGCGGTTTTGTACCCTCCTGTCCCGTCTCAAGAACCTCCTCGGGCTGGATCGCGCAGTACAAGTCGCATTCCATGATTGTCAACTGTCTTGCCAACTCTAGAGCATCAAAATCAGTGATGGCGACCGTGTCGAAATTCTTTCCACGAAGCGTGGCCAGTAATGCTTTCGTCATTGTTGGTCGTGGAACCTCGGATAGTGTATATGACGGAGGATTGATCGACATGCCAGGGTCGCGAACACGTTCACTCTTGGGGCTCACAAGACTGGTGTTGGAGTCTTGCCGCATGGAAATCAAATCAAGAATCCGGTGGGAGGGCGCAGGGAAGTAATGTAGGAGCGCATCTTTCGTGAACGATGAAAGGTGCGAGAGAGCGATGTCGTCGATCTCAGCCCGCCAGTACATCTCCAACCACGTCTTCACAAAATTGGATACGCGCAAGCGGATAGGGATGCCCTTGTGCTGCTGCCAAATCGACATTTCGTCTTCTGAGAGATTGGACGGAGGCATGATATTATAACGATTGATGAGTGCTTCCACAAGTGCAAGCGGAGTGGAGAAAAGGCGGAAGGTGAGGAAGAAGACCGCTGAGAACGCAGGATCTACGATACTGTCATGGGGTGTCATTCGCTCGAACAGGGCCTCCATTGTCGCTGCCACCAGGTGACCCTCATTGTTAAGGACGACATCGTTTGTAGAAGAGTCATGACCAAGAGGATCACGCTTGACTTGTAGTGTGACAGGCTCGTCGTTTATCAACCGCTCTTCGAATGTGTCCATAGTCTGGCGATCCTGCCGTTCGTCCGCGCGTCCATCATCAACTGCTGGTGAAGGCGATGATACAGGTTCCATTGGCTTCATCAAGTCGTGATCGCTCATAGATAATATGCCGCCTTCTGGCATTGTTGGTTGAGTGTCATGCGAACCGTCTGATGGATAAGAGGTTGCCGTGACATTGGACGTGTCTGAAGATCTATCTCGGACGCTAGTAGCATCGGGGGTAGGAGAAGGCGGTGTCAGAGTCTGTACGGTGAGATCATCTTCGTCGATGCCATTGTGATACAAGCTTTGATGCGTAGGAAAGCTGAGGGCCGGGGTTTGACCAGTCCTGCGAGAAAATTTGCTTGGAGTGAACGGCGCAGGGTCTGAATCGGAGGTTGCAGGTATTTGGATGATAAATTGCCTCTCTCCTGAAGCCCTATTCAAGCAGATTTTGACAGCCGAAACGCAATCAGCACCCGCTTTACATGCTGCTGTAGCGGATCGTATTAAGGATGCCTTTTCGGATTCCTCTGTGAGGTCAGGAGGAAGGGGCACCGTGAGTAATCGCACGGATTCGGCAAGGGAGCTAGTGACAGTGTAGAGTCTCTCTTTTGCGGACTTTAAGTTCCCAATCTTGTGGAGTGGAATCTCGGGATGCCGCATAACAGCTTCGACGATAGTGAGCAACTTGCACACCATCTCCACCACTTCTCGCACGAGATCATACATCTGACCTGTGCTAGAAGCGTGTGATGATCGTGAATGAGAATGTGCATGACCGATGAAGGCGGCGATAGTGGAAAGATACTGGTCATGAGTAAACTTCAGAGCCTCCATCACCTTCGAAGATGTCGAGGGTCCTGATGGGAAAGGGGGCATTGGCGGTGGTTTCGGCGATTCCCCAGACGAAACCGACGAGAATGACGAAATACTACTGATGGATGGCATGTCGGCTTTGTGTTTGCTAGCGACACGCTCGAAGACGAGATATTGATCCTTCTTCGACCGGGATAGTATCGTTCTGTGAGGCAGGAGGGGAGAAATGGTAGAGTCCGAATCTTGATATGCAGCTAATCTCCGCTGCAACCTCAGATCTCCCAAACTTTTGGTCCGCGGGGCCGTCTTTTGCAGGACGCCATCAGGCGAGTGTGGTTGTCGGGGAGTTGCTAGACGAGACGACAAATGAGAAGGAGTGACAGAATCGGGTGATACTGATGCTGGGATTCTGTCTTCAGGTCCGGCAGGGCTCACTTGTCCCTGTAAGTCAGACGCATTAGCGATAGCTTCATCCGGAGTCACAGGCTGACGCCTTTCCGGCAAGTCGATGCCGCATTGTACAGCGACAGCAAGAAAACGCCGAACTTGTGAAAACACCTGGCCACCTAATTTCAACATTCCTTCAATTTCCGTCTCCCGTAAATCTTCATCCTGCGTCTCATCCGATGCCTTTTTAGCTTGTGACACCAGGGATGCCAGAACGGACAAAATCTGTTTCCGTTCCTGCGCGAGGGTGGGGAAGCGCTTTAATAAAGGTGCCTCCCTAGGCAAACACTCTGTCGATGACAAGATGAACCGCACACAGGATATGATACAGGCAGTGGAAGGCTGAAAATGGGCGATGCGGTTGGAACGAACTGCACTCTGGAGGAGGGATAAACTGTGCAAAAGATTGACCATGAGAGGAGGACAGTATGATGTTATGTCAGATCCAAGAGCTTCAGTGACCAACGGTCTGTGGTCCTTTCGCGAACCACGTGAGGGAGCGCTAGCCCAAGAAGCCGCGGATACGGCGGACATAGTATGTCCATGGCGGGATCCCTGATGCAAGCGAGACGATGTTGTTAATACTTTAAACTGCTCGCTTTGATAACGACATACAGGTGATTGAGGAAGGACTTCCTCCGCCAGTGAAATTACTCTTTCGTCAGCACTGACGTAATTGGAGGGGAACCATCCTCTTTGACCGTTAATCTCACCATCCCACCATCCACTCGAATCCCGATTTAGAACATGAATAACCTGGCCAGCTCGAAATGACAGACAAGTTGCATTCTGGTGCTGAGGGTGAAAGTCATGTAATGCAAGAACGAATTCCGGAGAGGGTGAGACGCGAACTGTCTCATCTGACGGACTTGCCAAGGGGTAATGGAGGGGGCGGGATGACTTTTCGGAATCAGGCAGGTCGAGAGATGATGAGGAAGCAGAGGAAGATGATGGACCGGGGGAGTCGACAGAGATGGAGGATGAAGTTGACGCCGTGGACCCACTCCTCGCCCGGGTAACGGCCATATTTAAGTTCATCAGGGTTGGAGCGGAGGCATCATTCGGTCTTTTCAAATTGCTTGTATCACGATTGACGGCTGTATTAATGTGAAGATGAGCTGTGGGCATCTCTTTTACGGTTTTGCGGGCCGACACTCAAGATGGTCGAGTGAAACTAGTTAATTCCAAGGCAAGATGTTATCCCTGGCGGCTGCTGTAGCTACGGGCGCTGTGTGACTAATAGTCATAAACTGTAAGGTCACTGACATGCATCCACGAACAAGGACCAAGAAAGAATACGCACAAAAATAACAGCTCACTCGCACCACAGTCCGAGCGCCTTCTGCTATGCGAATGGGATCACTCGCAGGACCAAAGTTGCGCCAGGCGATTGAAATAAACAAGAGAGGTAGTGTCAGGATAGTAGCAAAACTGCTTCAAGATGGAAGAACAGAGCGAATTAGAATGAACAGACCGATAAAGCCGCCACAAGATATGAACGCCGGAGAGGAGAAGAAGCAAGACAGGCCGGGCCCGTGCCAGTAATACAAAAAACGAAGAAAAGGGTAGAGTTACAGATTAGAATCGTGATACTGTCGTGGAGGCGTTAAAGCACTGGCGGGATATGTGGCGGCAACCCGTTCGAGTAGCTATACCGGTGTGTAATTTCAAGGATTGAACGGAACAGACTAATGCAACAACACAACCAAACAACGCGTTCTCGTCGATCCGAGTCAGTATTTCTACAAGCACAGAAACCACGACTATTCGCGCCGCAAAAATAATTGATCCTACAGGAATCAAGTACTTCGACTTCCAAGAAGTACAGGAGGCAACTGAGGAGGACATATCTTTTTTCAAATTTTTGTGAAAAATTCTCAAGATACCGCATATGGCACGCAGCCTTGGCGGGAAACGTTTCGCTACCGTGATCATGAATCATGATGTCCAAACATTCCCCGTGATGGTGGTCATGCGCCATTAAAATGCATCAAGGACTAGTTTGCCACTATTATGGACTCAATAACAATAAACGTTAAGTGCTACTTTGATTCCCAACTCATTCACACCGACAGTGACTTATGTGATTCTGATCAGTTACTCGTCTTCTTGGCCCGTGACCGTTACAGACTCGTTCTTGATATATTCTTTCTATGGCCGACCTGCATGCTAAGAATCTATTGACAACACAGTCAAACTACTTACGGAATTCACTCGCCCGTCACCATGATGTGTTGTCATTTGTTCCACCACGGTAAGCTCTACGACTTATTGTATATGCATATATAGTGATTTTTCTTGATTCCCACCTTCAAGCTTCTACCAGCCCGGGTCTACTTCTCAATGTCCACCGAACTCTGTTTCCATACCTATGACCACCACTGATGTATTTAGTCTTCGTCAGAAACATTGGCGACTGCTAACTCTTGCTAACTAATCCCCAAGATTCAGAGGTCCAAATTTACAACATACAAATTCGCACGTGTATTTGTTATTGATGGAATACCCCTGCGAAACCGGCAAGTAAAATGCTCATGACTATGTATCATTATGGTGCTAATTTTGTCCATCATTTTACTCCGCCTCGCCAATGCAACCGTTCAACAGTTGGTTTCAATGCCCGTGTTTCCGACAATGTTCCGTGATCAAACTTCGCTAACAAAGTTCATGTGCATATGGCATTACTATGACAATTAGGCTATGGTGAAACGTTGCCTCGCAATGAGCCATGGCTATATCCAGGGTCTAATGGCCGTAATACCTTTCCGCCCTTCCTGGAAGTGTTCATAGTGGCGGCCTACAAGATCTGGGTCCAAAAACGAGTTCGCCGTTCGCCCTCGACTGACATCGTGAAACGGAGGTGAACTTTAATTAGCTAAGCGAGCATACTTGATGATTGTCCCAGCTCCGAAAGTCCAATGGAATCTTGGGACGATCCGTGAGGTACATTAGAAACAACATTCAACCATCATTTGGTACGGAGGTGCTACCTCAAGCCAGTCCAGTTTTGAACTAGACAAACCAGAGTGCAATTCTGGGGCGTCTTACCAAAGCGTTGGTTCAAGACTACCTTCAAGCAATCAACTCGCAGCAACATCAAACTTACCGCTGATCAAGCTCGCACCTACTACACGAACGAATTTTTCATTATGGCGCCGGTAAATCCCCGCTGGCCTTCTTCACAGATAACAACATCGGGTCGCATGCCTTTTCTCCTATTTGTCAATCTTCTGAACTATTTATGGGCTGTTTCTCAACCTGCTCTTAGTCTTCCCTAGGCAGACCTTGGGCGAATGAAAATAATCGTTCGTGACACCTGTCTTCTTGTACGCACATTTCGGCCCGTGCTCTTTGTCCTGGCTCTGTCCAAAGAACCCACCTGGCACAGCATCCGAACTGAAAACTTCTCTTCGCAAGATCCTTCGCCATCAGTCCTATCTGAATGCCCTGCACCCACCATGGCCAAGCATTCATGCTTGCTCTTGCTGATGGCTCCTTTTCATGGAACCTTCATGAAATCCTCTGCTCGTAGCCAACACCTTCACATCTACAAAATTATCTTGGTACTACCGTGAAACAATCGAGGATGTAGCTCGGAGCTTTTTACCTGTGGCTGGCACTTCAATTCTGCGCATTGGGTGTTGTAGGCTCCGACCTTACGGCTTTGCAGGATATGTCCCGTCTTCGTTATTTGATAACTAGCAGATATCTGTGGCTTCGCCACTGAAAATAGTAAGCAAGTTTAAATGCTTATTAAACTTCTAGCAAGAGTGAGATAAACATAGGGCACGGTGTCAGCTGCGCCCCATATTTGTCTTGACATACTCAACGTGTTTCCTACTGAGTAATGGTGTGCAGGTATAGATATTACAAATGAACAAACCTTTGTCAGCACATGTTGGTCTCTGTCTGAATCTATAGTATGTACGCATTGATTATATTGTCAGTACGTGACACGAATATGATTGAGAACTGGCGAGTCGCGCGCACTACTCGCGAGGGAGGCTTCTCAGCTATTGGCAATTTGGCTTCCTGTCGGCTGAGCCGATATGCTCGCAAATCAATTCAATTCAAAGTGCTATCGGGGAGTTGAGGCGCAAATGCCGTGACGATTTCTGACAAATAGCCGCTGGCTCGACGTGTCAATTGTGTCCAGCCTGTTGTGCTGGGTATTTGCAATCCATCTGCGTGCCCTCCTTTTTAGCTGTTCCATTTTGTTTCCACCTTCACGACACTATCAGCCGTACATGGCTACCATCTGCACCATCTGTTGTTGAGAGAACACATCATACATTGGTTTAAGCCTTGCTCATGGTCAACTATATACTGCGTTATCCCGTGCGTGTTTATTCTCAAGAGAAAATAAGGAGAAAGAAATGCAAATATAATGTCTGCTTTTGTAGTGGAATGACATGGGTGTGCCAACAAAACACAACGCCCGAAGGTCACCGCCTGTTATTATAATAATAATGTAAGTATTCTCTTCAAACACGCCGCCAGCCAACGACGAGAAATGGAGATGTGGAACTAAACAGAACCACGGTCTGAATTGTGGGACAATGTAATATACAAGCTGAGGAAAGCATGTCTACAATGGGCTCTATGCACACCCTCCCAAGTTATTCCCGATGCCCCATGTTAAGTATTGAGAAAAAAACATTTCAAACGGAACACCGATGTCCGAGGCAGTCCCAACAATGTGCAAGGAAGGGGAAGGTAAACATCAGAGACGTACGAAAGACGGAAGAATCCATGGTACAGAAGGGGCCAAAAAGAATAAGAATATAACCCGGCGAACAGTTCAGGAAAGCATCAACAGTCATCATCCTCATCGCTGTCGGGGTCGCCCTCGAGGACACATGATGGCATAACCACACCTGGAGGTAGGATAACGGTGATGGTACCGACCTTTTGGTCGGAGAAATCCGTGACTCCGGGTTTGTTATAAGAGATCAGGACCTCACAATAACCCTCATGTAGGGTGTCTTCTGCGATGGGATGAAGAGCTCGCAGAGGGATATTGCATCGCTCGTCACCCGAACACTCAGGAGCAACATGGGACTTCCAGGTGGGTCAGATGGCGACAGATGACAGCGGAAACAACCTCCTACAGAGCTCAAGGCTTCTCATTCGGCATAGGTAGAGGAGATGGAAAATTTAATGTGTGCGTGTTAGACATAGGAGCAATCGAAGTAGATTTGAGCATTGACTTGAGTACGGACATCGTGAAGCCTTACGCAACGAGGCTCCACTACGTAGTTGCCATGGTGTTGATCAGTGCGTTGACTTTCAAGTTCTCGTACGCAAAGTTTGGTATGGCCTGGACACGAAGTTGAAGCACGGGATCGGCAAAGAGGAGGTGGTGTTGGCAAACAGTCACCGATAGCATAACCATCATTCGCCGAATAAAGCGTGTTCCGAACTTCTTCTAAGGAGGCGACGGGCGAGCAGAAGCCATCGAAGTCTTTAGAAGCGGACGAGGGTATCGAGACGCCAGCTGGAGAACATGAAACGATCCTTGAGACACGAGGGAAACTCCTCCCACGTGGTAAGTTCATCACGATTCTGGTTCTACCAAAGTCTCGCGCTCGGTCTTCCAGCTGGAGGCCCGCAAACACAATAGGTAGTTAGGGAGACATCGCATATACCAGGTTCAAGGCAGCCCACGTGAGATATTTGTCTTCGCAACAGTCAAGCTGGGCTCTGTCGTACCAGAGAATGCGGGTAAGTCAAGTTTGGACATCTTTGATGGCACTGCAGACGCGATGGATGGTTTTGCGTGAGAGACTTGGAACCAGACACGCGAAGTGCGGTGACCCGTCGCGCTGCGTTCAACAATGGCGTGCGACGATGACAGATGAAGCAGGTAGCGAATTAAGGATATCGGACGAATGCAAACACGCAAGACCTTGGTCAACGACCTCGTCCATGCCTCAAAGGTATTGGCTGACTAAGCCATTAATTAGATGGGAGACGCTTATATGAGACGTCATCCTCGCGTCTTCATTGAAACTAATTCACAAACTCGCTGGTGGATTGGTCGATTCGCTGGCCAGATTCCTGATAGATGTGGTTGAGAATATATCATAAATGGTATGTTTTTTCACCCAGCATATTCTGAATTCGCGTGCTCACTGATAACTCCCCAAAAAGTCACTGTATTCTCCATGATGTCTTCCGAGGGCTCGTGCCCGAACCTCATGAGCGTACACCGGTTACTGGAATTAATATCCTATACCTTTTATTCCCCTTTCTGCCACTAATTTACATGGGATACCTGGCGAGACGGCCAGACACGTTTACCTTGCGTCTTCTACTCCTTCCGTTGGTAGTCGCAGTTGCCGTCGGGACCTACTTTCGTTTCATGTGGACAGAGCCACATCACAATATCTACAACTGGGGCCAAGGTAAAGTGACAGCACTTCCCTCGTACTTGTAGAGCCACTCAAACCGCCACAGGCCTACTCGCAGAAGCCATTAGCGCCAAGGCAATAGATTTTGCATGGAGAAAAGAGGGTATGCTCAAGATCGACGAGGTTCAGCCAGGTGTCACGAAAAAAACCCATGCTGTCAAAGCAAATGGTGATGCGCATACAAAACCAGCCACATCAGATCCAGCTACCTCATCACTTACTTGGCTATATGATGCCTTGGAAGTAATTTTATCCAACAGGGGTTTTGGTTGGAAATTTGGTATGGGGATCCACGTGCCTCGTGAGGAGAGATCTCTCAAACGGAATTCATTCTTGTTTGCGACGTTTATATCATTTGTCGGAAACTACATGATCTTCGACCTCCTCGAGTCGCTAATCAAGCTAGTACCTGACGTTGGCACTCCTCACGGTGGCACCATATTCAAGGCGGAACTACCATTCTTCTATAGATACACTCTTTCTACAGCCATCCACGTTGCAACTGGCTCTTGCATCTTGGCTGCCTTCCAACTCTTTTACGATTTCATCACGATCTTTGCAGTTTTGCTTTTAGGAAGCTCCCCTTCAGCATGGCCTCCCGTGCTAGACCATCCTTGGCAATCTGACTCGCTTCATATCTTTTGGTCCAAACGTTGGCACCAAATCCTTCGAGAAATTTTCTTTGTCTTTGGAGGATTTTTTGGCAAGTCCATCGCAGGAAAGTTCGGCTTGTTGTTTGGGACATTCATCGGGTCTGGATTATACCACGAACTCTCCGCATATGCACTCGGGAGAGGTTTTGATACCATCGTTCCGCTATTTTTTGCACTGCAGGCTCCTCTACTGCTTTGTGAAAAGGTCTGGTACAAGTACACAGGATACCGCGTCAGTGGATTGTATGGCAGGTTGTGGGTTTACTTTTGCATCATTATACTTGGGCAGCCCTTATGTACGTGCTTGAGCATTTTATGTGGATGCTGATCTTGATGTGCTTTTTTGCAGCGAACTCTTGGCATATGAGAGGTCTTGGTGGTGGGCTCATGCTTCCTCCTTCATTAAGCCCTGCTCGCCAATTTATTATACCATCTATTCGATATTCCCTCAATGGTACGGGTACGGATATCCTAGAATTCATAGTCAGGTCCACGTAGTCGATATTGCCTTTTGCTACCACAAGCTGTAATAGTTATTGGTCGGTCTTGAAAACGTATGCCACAATCACAACGACTCCCCAGTTATCTATCGTTTCCTCCTTTAATGCGCCTCAGAGGAAACCAATCTCTACCTGGTTGATCTACCGCCCGCTAAATTGTACCAACCAAGCTCCTTGCCCCAACTCTTCCACATTCTATCGATAATCCTGAGTTTTTCCGACCGACGCAATCCAGGATCTTCAAGGTCTTCGATATCCTCCAAAAATCCCTCTCGAAGTCGCGACCGTGCTGGTAGCGACGTCAAAGCATACTCTCGGAGGTGCGCCAGAGATAAAACCAATAGTCCTGTCGTCAAAGCCGGAATGGTGTCCGAGTGCAAGTTCTCGGTATCGTGATGGTGATACGACAATTTAGGTTGGAACAACAGAAGCCGCTCAATACGCCTAGAAATGTAGAGTAGTAAGCGCATATTTTCCAAGACAACTAGTATGGTCAACCTCATTGCAAGCCAAACACTGGTCTTTCTAAGTTTCCCTCCATACCTGCCAGGTCTGATAGACAGTAGTCCTCCTAGGAATCCTCCTGCGACATATATGACAGCAAGGGCTGGCGCGACACCAACGAATGCAAAAGTAAGTTCTTGAGATTTCAACAGTTTATCGATGCCAGCCAGTGCTTGATCGAGATCCACCTAGGAACATTTGAATGAGTAGTAGCCTGATAGAGGCGCGCTGTGCTTACTTTGGCCTTCTGGACCTGAATAAACATTGACCTCAAAAGTGTCCCCGTTATTGCAGATTTCACCGGATTTTTAATGTCCTCTTCATAGATCTTCAGCACGGCAGTGAGGTCACCCTGACGTATCTGTTGTGAAAGTGCTTCAAGTTGCGTAGAATCATAACTAAGTTTTTCCTTAGCGAGAGCAAGGGTCATTCGCTCGAGTGACTTCACCGACAATCAGAAAACGACTTGTAAGTGGCAAAATTGCTCACATCGAGGTCAGCAGCAACTGCTTCTCGCCTAACAATGACACCATCTTCTCCACCAGCACGGATAGTCATAAGGACATCTTTTATAGGGTCAAACAGCCAACCCTTGAAAAAGTTTTGTACGGTGTTCACCACATCTAGCATAAGGTCGGCTAAAGTTGCTCTAGAAGCATAAATATGCTTGGCACAATAGAGCATCAGTGGGGGAAGCAGGAATAAGCGAGGCCATAACAGGGTAAGTCGGGATGGTCGTCGCAGATCGTGGGCGTCCAGGTAGGCGTTATGTATGATTCCATGGTTTTTGAATGCACCGAGGAGTTGTTCGATCACAGGGAGAGCAGCTTTCTGTGATACGTCGCCTGACGTGACGACAGCGAACTCGAACAGAAACGCCGTAAGGGCTTGATTGTCAATTGACGAACTAGTGATTGAACCGTTGAAGTCGGCTGCCAGACCATTTGCAAGCAAGGGTCGCAACTCCAAAAGCTTTCCAAGGACCTCAGCCCTTTCGTTCCTCACCTTCTCCAATTCCTTTCTTCTGAGCTGACACTCTTCTCGAGCAAGACGGAGAGGAAAGAGCAGGAAGGAAATTACTCTTTGTATACTGTACATGACCCCAACACGTATTTTCTCAGCCAGGGCAACGAGGGAGTCTGGTCGCGTGCTTTTCCCTGCGGTAACAGGAGAGAATGATACCACAGCAGAGGACTGGTTGCGCAGATAGGGAAAGAGTGCAACAGTGAAGGGGTTGAGCCGAATAGGCGCAGCATCCCAGTAAAATCTTGCAACAGACGATGGGCAGAACGCCGACAGTCGAACAGACATCTTCTGTACCTGAATCAACTGCAAAACTCTACGAAGACGGCTCGGGAACGCTACATTTCCAAGCCCAAAGAAGCGAAAGACATAAGGGACATGTGCAGTTCACAGCGCACAATAAAAATAGACGCACACTGTAAGAGATACGACGCTACAGACCACGTAGATTGTTCGATATCGGCCCACCACTCTGCGTCAAGCTGAGCCGCACTTGATTCCTCCAGGTAGAGATCCACGGCAAGCGCATACAGGTTGAAAATGGTTTTCCTGAAGACGGCATTGTAAAAGACAAGCTCCTCACTGTCGGATTGCAGCCCTGGTTTGTCCTCCCGAACAGAGAAAGTGCAGAGAAAGTCTACAGATTCCTGCACAGTAGCTTCAGAGGGTGAGCTTTGTAGCATTGCATGCGTCGACTTTAGTGTACCGCCATCGCTTGTAGGCTTGGACTGCGTAGATAGTTGCAGCCTGGTCAACGGAATCAGACGCTCAGTGTAGTGAACGGCGAAGTTCGATGTCATGAAGAAGCTGGGTGACGCGTCTCGCTTCAGGACGACTGCAGTGGGAATAGTTTGGACTAATAAGCAAGTTTTGGTAAAAGAGTCACTTCAGAGTGCACTCGTTGGATCATTGAAAATGTTTGTTGCAAAGACACAACTGGGCATTATGTTTGGCTACACGTAGTACTGTTCAATATTTGGTACTATCTATCCCTTCTGGTACAGCACTGGCAGCCCACGGAAGTCGACACTTTCACAAAATTCATATTTCTAGCTACTAAGTAAGTCAACCACAGAGCTCTTAATAGTGATCAGTGCACGGCCCGGCTGCTAGCCGTGGGCCGGCCCAAGCCGCGCCTAATCAGGCTGAGCTGGCTTTTCAGAACCATGGCAGGCCGGGCCTTTGAAAGCTTTGGTCAGACCCAGCTTTGGCTGGCCCACAGCTTGAGACCGGGCCGTGCACATCACTAGTACGAAGGTGCGCTTAGGGCTCATGGAGATTTGGTATCTGACAATCACAATGTGTCAGTGGTAAAGCCGTATGGTTCTGCCGCCTTACAAACCTCTCGATCACTCTCAGGAAGGGGATACTCCCGCATGGTATGGTTCGTAGCCAAATGAGGATAGCCGCTCAAGAGCACAAGAAGTGTTATTCAAACCTTAGAATTCTAATCAATACACTGGATTGTTGCCACATGGCACGGTCGCCATCGACAGGCAGATTCCCACAAGTAGCAATTGCAATCACAGTGGTATCACTATAATGCATACTCTGTGTGCATAAATAACTAAAATACTGGACAATTCGTGAGACCACTTGAGTCAGAGAAGGCGTAGAAAAGCTCACAATAACCAGTTAACCATCCTCCCAAGACACCTGTCCAGAAGCCCACCTATCACCCCACATTAATCGTTTGTGATAGATTTTCCTAAGCTCTCTAAACTCTCTAATGAACTCATCCACATCTGAGGCATCGTTAACCAAGGAGGGTGAAGGAGATGATTGCACGAATGATGACGCAAGAGCCTCAGAGGCATCATCTTGCGCGGTGGTCGCATGACGAAGACGAAGTAAAAGAAATTGAGGGTCGAACCGCTGAAAGAACATCAGATGCTAGCTCGTATGCCACATTCAGCGACGTACTTGATAAACTTCTCGTTGTTCGCGCTCGAGATCCTTCCAGCGAGACTCCATAGACTTGGCGTTATCGAAGGCTTCTTTGGTTTCAGTTCGCAACTCATACAGACGGTCCTGCAGTGATAGGTTTGTTTCTAAAGCGATATGAGTTCGGCATGCTGCATACCCAACGAATAATCAAGTTACTTACGAGCGATGGCTTCATTTGCCATACCTAGCTCTGTCTGAGCTTGATATAATTCCTTGACCTGACGCAAGGAATGGAATATGCTCTGGAAGTAAGCGGGATCATTGAGGATGTCTTCAAGATCTTCACGTCTGCACAAGATCTGAATGAGCTAGAAATGCGGGCTCGTGTAAGATACACACGTGAGATAGGCTAGCTCGGGAAATTCATTCATCAAAGGTGTCGCAGCCATAAATGACGCGGAATAGTAGTTCAAGTTCAAGTTGACATCTAAAGGAAGTCAAGGATCAGTGCTGGTGAGAGTTCGACGTTCGACGTTCAGGAGGCAGTGTGCCTTTTTTTTCCTTTTACAGTTTCCATGATGTCCATCGTCCTCCCTGGTGAGCAAGTCCCAGCCCAGCACGTCAACCTCAAGCTTGGTCCTGGCCTTCTTCAACTATCGAGCGAGACACAGCAACAAGCAAAATCAGCTCCTGTTATTGCTACTCGCTCAGGCGTCCTTAACCACTCAGCCAACAAGAGCAAATGGTGGGTAGAGGGCAATTCAAGAAGAGTACGGCACTCTACTCCTTGGTGTGCAAGCTAGCCATCTAATAATCATTTCCAGTATGTTCCGGCGCCCCAGGAAAGTGTGATCGGTGTGATCACTGGACGAAGTGGTGAGGGCTGGCGCGTCGACATTGGATCTGCGCATCCTGCCTCACTGGATGGCTTGGCGTTTGAAGGGGCAACCAAAAGAAACAAGCCGAGTCTAAAGGTACTTTAACGTTCCTTTCCAGTGCCAATGTACAGCTTCTTGATGAATCAATCAGGTCGGTTCACTCCTTTATGCTCGCGTTTCATTGGCCCATAAAGATATGGAGCCTGAACTCGAATGTTTCGACGCCCAAACTCACAAGGCTGATGGGTTTGGTGAGCTAAAAGATGGCTTTGTGCTTCAGTGCAGTTTGCAAATGAGCCGACTGTATGCTAGATTCTTGCTGTTGTGTCTCCTTGTTCATTATATCTTTCATCCAGATTACTTGACCCTAAGCATTTTCTCCTGCCACTGCTTGGATCGCGTTTTCCTCTGGAAGCGGCAGTGGGAATGAATGGAAAAGTATGGGTTAGTACGAAGGAGACAAAACATACGATTACCATCGTGCGGTGTATTGAGGCAGTCGATCCAGACGGCGGCGGGATGGATGAAACTAATGTGAAGAAGTTCCTTAGCAAATTGGATATATAATCACTGTACATTTTCTCAGTTTTGAGAGATACCTGTTGCGCGCACAGGTAACGACACTTAAAGAACTAAAAAGACAACGATGATACATACATATACCACAGTTTCTCTCAACTCAATCATCATCTGCTATCCTCGCACGTTTCATTGGACGCCTTCCTGTACCGATGCTCTGCGAGTCTTCGTCGCTGACAGTACCCGCGCTTCGTCGCATAGCGCGTTTGCGTCGTTGATATTCTCTGTCACGGTGCTTTTTCTGCTGTGCAGCAGTTAACTCTTGCGTGCGTGGAGCCGGAGGTACGACAACAGTAGTCAGCCCTGGTGTTGTTTGAAGCCTCATATCGTCAGGTGCAGGTGTCGAATCTTCACCTTCTCCGAGAAGATCCAAGGACTGAGGAAGAAAAGGGGAATACTCCAATGAGCTATTTATCCATACCTTGAATTTCTTGGACATACCTTCTGCCATGTTCCACTACTTGTTGAGAACCACCGATCACCATCCCCAATATCGTGTTTTCTACGTGCCGCAGCACCCTGAGTGGGCTTGAGATATCCGTCGAATCCATGGATGATATTACCCGTAGTGGAGGTTTCAGCGAGATAAGATGTTTCTAGCGTATGTATTAGGACTTCAGTTTGTGCCTGTATATTGCATAGAGCAGTTTGAACAATTCAAGTTAACGAAGAGGGTCGACGTACAAGTTGTCTGTCCGCGGCCCTTTTCTTCTGAATCATCTTCACAAGTTCATCTTTCACCTTTTCATATCGTGCCCTCTCCTCCGCTGTGGGAGGGTCTTTGCTTGCCATAGCAAGAATCCAATAGACTCAGAGATCAAGTGCCATCCACACAGCTAATAACCCTCGAGTAGGTTGTGGCTCAGAGTGTTACAGAATCCTCATTTGGCAATTACAAAGGCTTTAGAATCTAACAAGGACAAATATTAGACACTGACTCATGGTAATGATGATGCGCTCAACGCACAGGTGTATGATTTATTGTATCGACTGACCTCCCTCGCATTGATAGGGTAAATATTCTACAACTGCAGAGTGTGTGTATAACTTGACTGACTTGCTGAATGCGTACCAGAATAATGTCATTCGATGGGAGGGTTAAACTTGGTCAAACTGTTCTTTGTCGATTTCAGCGTTCAGCAACTGTTTATTGATATCAATATATATGGGCTTGGTCGAATAAACTAAACTGATTCATTGCTAAATATTTACCTAGTTTCTGACCACAGCACAGGCCTGTAATCTCAGAGCTACCGTGTCAGCGTGTGCTCCGATTTCCCTTTTTGGGAGGAGTTACGCGTCGGCGACGAGTACCTCAATTCAGCGCTGTATCATTGATTTCTACCACCCGCTTCTCAATTCACATGTCCTCAGTTCCCTCCTCTGAACCTCCATCTGACCCTCCTGCAGGTGACAACGTGCAGAAGCCAGATGCACCACAGCAACCAGAAGCTTCACCTTCTCCAGGTCAGGATGGCGTTGAAATGGACATAACGCCAGATCAACCCGCAGAAGAGACTTGGGATGACATTCCAGAGGAGATAAAGGCTTTGACAACAGAGGAGATTTTGACAAGAATACGGCTAATTGATAATGACATCAAGGTGCGTCGTTTACATCTTGCAATACGTTTACCAGACTTCAACTCAAGAGTGCTTTGTCCAAATGATGCAGGTCATGAAGTCGGACACCCTACGATTACAACATGAGCAAAACGTAATGAAGGAGAAGATACGTGATAACGGGGAGAAAATTAAGCAAAATAAAGTCTTGCCGTATCTTGTTGGAAATGTAGTAGAGGTACGCACAACCAGGTTATATTGTCATATCCCGTCGTTCATCCGCCATAGATCTTGGACGTTGATCCTGAATCAGAGGAGGACGGGGCAAACCGCGACTTGGACTCAATGCGCAAGGGCAAATGTGCTGTTGTGAAGACATCCACTCGACAAACTGTTTTCCTCCCTCTTATAGGTCTCGTACCTGCCGACCAGTTGAGACCTTCCGACCTTGTCGGTGTTAACAAAGACTCCTATCTGATCCTCGACAAGCTTCCGACTGAATATGATTCACGCGTCAAGGCAATGGAAGTTGATGAACGTCCAACAGAAACCTACACTGATATTGGTGGCTTGGAGAAGCAAATTGAAGAGCTGGTCGAAGCCATCGTTCTGCCGATGGAGCAGGCAGACAAGTTCAAGACCTTGGGAATAAAACCACCGAAAGGTTGTTTGATGTACGGGCCACCAGGTACGTGTGCATCTGATTTACACGCGTACCATCGCTTATATCTTCGATAGGCACTGGGAAAACTCTTCTTGCCCGTGCATGTGCAGCACAAACAAAGGCTTGCTATCTCAAGCTTGCCGGTCCTTCACTTGTCCAGATGTTCATCGGTGATGGTGCTAAGCTTGTTCGCGACGCGTTTGAACTTGCCAAAGAGAAAGCACCTGCAATTATCTTCATTGATGAATTGGACGCTATTGGAACAAAGCGTTTCGACTCAGAAAAGAGTGGTGATCGTGAAGTGCAGCGAACGATGTTAGAATTGTTGAACCAGCTTGATGGTTTCTCGAGCGACCAGCGAATCAAGGTGATACTATTTACTATCGACTTGAGCTGTCTTTACTCAGTTCACCTTGTATAGGTCATCGCAGCGACAAATCGGATTGACATCCTTGACCCCGCCCTTCTCCGTTCAGGTCGTTTGGATCGTAAAATTGAGTTTCCACTACCAAACGAGACGGCTCGCGCCCGTATCCTAGAAATTCACTCACGGAAGATGACTGTCAGCCCAGACGTGAACTTTGAGGAGTTAGCGCGTAGCACAGACGAGTTTAATGGTGCTCAGTTGAAGGCGACTTGTGTGGAGGCTGGTATGATCGCCCTGCGCGAGGGTGCTACCAAGCTTGGGCACGAACATTTCCTAAGTGGGATCGCTGAGGGTGAGTAGCTTACTTTCGACGACTATCTCCTATAACTTTCTAACTGTGTCGTGCAGTACAAAGCAAGAAGAAGAACAATTTGATGTACTTCGCATAGGTCGCCTTATCGATTCATTCTGTTGTGATAGACTCGATTATCGCATTCAGATTTTCACCCATGCCACTATCATTATTTCCATTGCCAACTTTGTGCCATACTGAGGGGGTGCGAGTGCACCTCCTGTAATACTGTTACTCTCGCCAGTTGCTTGACTGGGTGGCTGCTAACATGATGTTACTTGTTCCTGGACTGCTTGAGCTCGATATCGTGTCACGCAACCTTTCTTGGTTTCCCATAAATAATCATCGTGCGATCGTGCAGCTCTACCAAAAATCCTTAACGTTGCCAACCGAACCCCGGTCTCAACTTAACACTTTTTTATGGATACCTTTGCAGGAGCCTGACTACTAGCAACACGACCGGGCGCAAGGGGCTGTTACGGGTCTTGCACCTGGTGGAAAGAGTGATCACTCGATCAAACGGGTTCTCTGATATTTGCAATACCGCCTCGGTCACGATAAAGTGACGACTGCAATCGTATATGCATCCTCATAAAACAGCTGTAATTCCATTGACCTGCGTGTATCCATTATGATTAATTTACAGTATGCCATCGGAAATGAAAACCAAGTGATGAGAGGAGTATGATGGTAAGTAAGGTAATTATGCTCTAGAGTTCATCGAGGTATAACACCATGACGAGCCAGATATCTATTTCTTGCTTAATGCTTGCAATTGGACATATTCGTAGTAGTCGCCCTTCAGCGAAAGGAGCTCGTCGTGAGTACCAGCTTCACTGACACGGCCTTCCTTAATGAAGTATCTGCGAAGGAAGTATTAGTACGATTGTCTCCGAAACATCAGCAATGACTTCTCACATGCAGTCAGCATTCTGAATCGTCGAAAGACGATGAGCTATTGCTATCGTCGTGCGACCCTTGGCGGCTTGATCAAGAGCCGCCTGCACCACCTTCTCAGAATTCGAATCTAACGCTGAAGTGGCTTCATCTAGTAGAAGGACCTTCGGGTTGCGAAGTAGGGCACGGGCTATTGCAATGCGCTCTAATTGAGGAGTAAGTACCTGGGAGAGAAACAAATACATCGGTCACGCACGCTTTTGGCCACCAGAAAGTTGCGACCCTTTCCCACCGACCTCAGTGTCAAAGCCACTGATCGTAATGTCAGTAAGGTATTCGTGGAAACTGACGATTGGAGACGTACTTTGGAAGAGATTTGATGAAATCCAAAACATTGGCATTGCGGCAAACATCCTCAATTTCCTCCTGAGTTACCTCAGACTCTGGCTTGATGGCACCTAGCAGGATATTGAAGCGAATGGTGCCGGCGTAGAGTGTCTGATTAGTGAATGGGAGATTAGACGAACTGCCCTCAGGATCATATTATATTTGCTTACTGGTTCCTGGGACACAAGGGCAAGCTGCTTTCTGTATTCCTGAATATTGAACTCGTCGACGGGTTCGTTATCAAGAAGAACTCGGCCTGACAACGGATCATAGAATCGCTCAATCAACTGGATACTGCAGAACAGCATGAGAGCACTGAAAGGTCGAAGAAATCAGTCGCTTACACTGTACTTTTACCGCATCCACTGGCACCAACCAAAGCGATGTATGTACCTGGCTCAACCTTGAACGTTAAGCCGCGGAGGACACGGGTGCCAGGACGAGTGGGGTAACGGAAGTGAACATTCTCAAAGCGAATTTGGCCCTTAACGAATTCTCCAGATATACTCTTCCCTTCAGGCGACTCGGCATCAATCTCTGGGGTTGAATCGATGAGCTTGATGATTGCTGCACCAGCACCCTTGGCGGACGAGATATCCGGTACAAAGGCGAAGACATTGCCAGCTTGAATTGCCCCGAAGGTTGTGCTCTGATACGATTAAAATGAATGGAAGGCTAAATGAGGTCTCTTCTTGACTTACCATGAGTGCAACGAAGAATCCCGTGGTGGTAATTTTGAAATTCGAGACGAGGAGTGAACCATACCAGAAAATTAATGAGATGACGAAGAAGGACATGGCTTGAGAAAGGGAGAAAAACAAGCCACTCCATAATGCAGTGCGATTCGACCTGCGCAAGGGCCCTTCTAAGCTGGCGCTGTAGAGCTGTAGGAAGTCTTCCTCGCGCGTCAGCGATGCGACTGTGCGGATTGCTGCGGCAGCCTCGCATGCAAGCTGCGCCGACGACTCATGTGCTGCCTTATTCTGCTGGTCCTTCAAGACGACCACTCGCTGTAGATAAGTTAATGCGTGGGAGTTCCGGAGCAAATATAATGTCACATACCAGACGAATATAGCCTGCAGAGATAAGCACAGGAATACATGCTGCATTCGGAACGTAAGTAGAAGTTCGATGATATTGAAGAGACATCGCACCCATTCCGACCAAAGCTGGCTGCCATGCATAGGACAATCCGATCACCGACCCAGCGATTACTGTGACGCATGCTTGCACGATTCTGCTTAGGCATGAGAATTAAACTACACCACGATAAGCGTCAACTTACGCTCCAAGAGTAACGCCAGCGAGGCCGTTCACTTTCTGCGGATTGTCGCTCAGATTCGACGTCAGTGCACCAGTCTACAAGATCCTGTCATTAAGTAGGATACCCATATCCTAGTGGAACAACTTACGCTGTTCTCCTCCTTGTCGAAGTATGCAACTGCGAGGCATAAGGTTTGATATAAGAAAAAAGTATGTGACACTCACTGTCTTGACGAAGGATAGCCTTGAAGGAGATTGACCGCAATTTAGCTGTCAAAATTGCTGCAGAGGATGCAAAGTAATAATTTTGCAAGCCAATAGATATTGCAGACAAGATAGCGATGATGAAGAACCTATTTTGAAATTTAGCGGACGCAGTCCGTACATGCGCATAAGCACACACCATAGGGCATTACGATCGCCATCATAACGTCTCTCAGCGTTCGTCGGTGCAGAGAATCCAGCAATTGCTTGACCTATAAGGGATATGTCAATACCCAACCCAGAGATACGCAAGGGTCAAAGGTTCCTTACCATATACGATACCAAATACAGGATAAACAGCGCCAGTACCTAGTCGTCTGGCATGTTAGAGTAATAACGAGGGACTCTTGAAGTAACATACAAATTGCAAAGAAAGTACCAATTGCATAGCGATGCAATCCTTCCCGGTGAAGAGCTCCCACACGTTTGAACAAGTAGAACAAACTATATTTGTCTTCGTCGACCTCAGCCTTCCCTTTCTTTTCGTTGCTTTTGTTTACGATATCGCTGGTCACTGAATGATTCGTGTATTTGCGATCGAGAGGAATCTCTTCCAGGCTGGCCTTCTCCATATCTTCTTCGGCACTGGCTGCTGTTGTGCTCTCGATGTTCTGATCTTCACGCGACTCGCGCAGCTTTTGTGCTTGGACGAGGCGCGCGTATGCGCCGTCCTCATCGGCCAATAGCTCATTATGGGTACCTTGCTCCAGAACGAGGCCGTCTCCCATGACAAAGATCCTATCTGCATCTTTGATCGTTGAGAGTCGGTGAGCGACGGTGATAGTCGTACGTCCAGCGGCAGCCTTGTCCAATGCATCCTGAACAATACCCTCGGATTGCGTATCAAGCGCACTAGTGGCCTCGTCAAGAAGGAGAATGCGGGGATCGGAAACGATGGCACGAGCGATAGCTATACGCTGCTTCTGCCCACCTGACAACAAGAACCCACGTTCGCCAACCAAAGTATCATATCCTTGTGGCAGCTTGGTGATGAAACCATCAGCATTTGACTTGATACACGCTTCTCGAATGAGTTTGAATTTCTCTTCTTCAGAGGCGTTCTCGTATGGGGTGCCGATGAGTCCGTGCAAGACATTGCCTTTGATCGTTGTCGCAAAGAGTGTGGGTTCTTGGGAAACTAAACCGATCTGAGATCGCAACCACTTTATGTTCAGCTTCCGCAAATCAACACCGTCAAGTTTGACGGAGCCACTCGAAGGATCATAGAAACGCTCGATAAGTGAAACGATGGTCGACTTTCCAGAACCAGATGCCCCGACGAGTGCAGCAGTCTTACCAGCAGGGAAATTTATGCTGAGACCTTTCATGATATGGACGTTGGGGCGGGATGGATAACTGAATTTAACGTCCTCGAGAGTGATCTCGCCGATGACCTTTTCGGGTCTCAGACCTCCTGGATCAGCGGAGTCTATTGAGGGAGTACGATTGATCGTAGCATATAGCTTAGCTGCAGCTCCACGTCCATTGGTGATTGCTGAAATGAAACATGAGACGGCGCAAGATACACAAAGAAGTAAAGCTTGCCTTGCATCTCAGGTGCAAGAAGGGCCAGAGAGAAAGAACCAATCAAGATAGCCAAGAAGACATTTACGACTGCACCGGCATTGGCTATATTTACAATATTAGAAATATTCTTCTATTACTTCAAGAATGTGAGAACTTACCGAGCCCCTCATTAATGAGGGTAGTACCAAAGTCAAAGGCGAGAGCATATGCGCAATAAATGACAAAGAAGAAGCAGGCCAGTCCTCCACCATTCCAGATGGCACCCTTGGAGTTAGCAATGCGGGAACCATCGATGTGCTTGTCATACAAAGACGTCAAGAATTTCTGAGCTCCGAAAGCTTGCGCAGTTCTGACAGTGGAAATGACCTCTTCAGCAAGGGATCCTCCCTCGGCGATATGGTTGAGAGACATTCTGTATTGAATTACATCAAGGGACCTTTATTCCCCAGAGAAGAAACACTTACTGCATATACTTGGAGACGAATTTGTTCATGACAGCTCCGGTTATGGCGATGCATGGAAAAATCGATGTCAATGCCAAAGCAAGGCGCCATGATCGAGCATATGCGAGGGCGAAACCAGTAACGAATGCGGCAAGGAAGCTCACGACGATAGGGACTTTTTCGGATATGCCTTGTTGTACCAAATCTATTTGTTACGTCAACAAGGCAGAAAAAAATTATGGGCTCATAATAACTCACGAGTATCGGTTTGAATGCGAGTAGCGACTTCTCCAGCTCCGACATCATCGAAGTAAGCAATTTCCTGACGGAGCACCGCTTGGAGATACCGTTCTCGTATTCTTTTCGCATTAACCTCGCCGGTGTAAGTCCAAACAGTCATGTACACATATGTGCACACAAACATGCCGACACCTGTAAACACAGTTAATGGGCGGTTTGACATAAAAACAATCATGGATTTACCAATGTATGTCAGATAGGAGGCATCTAGTGCAGAACTCTTGCGAAATCCAACTGCAGCGGCGTTCAGAATCTGTTGAGCTTGTGCAATGGCAGTGGGATTGCCGCTTTGCAACGATGCGGTATAATTGTTGTCTGCCAAACTGAAGTTGACAAAATCTTGGGTTAAATTCCCAAATAGCAAACTCATGAGAGGCTAATGGACAATACGTAAACGGTGGCATGATTCGAATTGACAAAACTCACCTGAGCTGCGCCAGCAGCAGCCGCACAGACTACACCGATAATGTCAATTATAATCTCAAATGAAGTAGAAAACCTGTTGACAGATCAGGTTGAGATACAAGTTGAATATAAAAAGGAACGCACTGGAACAGCGAAAAAAATGAAACAGGTTGAACGGATTGCGTTAGTTTGGCATCCACAACAACATCATCATCATCATCTGGATCCTTTTTCTCGACTACGATGGATGCATCCTTGTTCGCAGAGAGAAAGCTGCTCTTCGGCCTGATTTGTGATGTGTGAGTGTCCTGAGAAGCAGGCCGCTTCTCGCCAGGCGTGGAGAGGTGGCTGTCTGACATGATCTTGAAGAGACAACAAGAAGCGGGCTTAATGGGCTACTTGGGAGGGGCGTACTTGCATGGACCTGTTAAATTAAACAGATCTTAGCCTATACTCAGTTCGGAGTGGTGTGGCATTACGCTGACTCGCGGCATCTCTGGATATATACCAGTAGTGGCCCGGTCACGTCAATGCGGTTAGTCATCTAATTGTAACCATAGGGGACCTGAGGCTGCCGACGTAACACCCACGAGGTTTATTACTGTTCCCTTCCGCGATCCGGGTAACACCTTGCGCAGTGCGCACACACAGATATGCTGCGCATGCTGTATTCGAGGCTACCGTATCCCGGATATTCGCGCCATCCTATCAACACTCAGCCCTCCTCATGCAGTCATTTCATGACCCTGGACCCGGGCCCGAAACATTAAATTTCAAAATCAATACATTGTGCTATAAAAAACATTACGTAATCCCGTCGGACCTACATTATGCCCTTGCCAGTTTTTTTTTCACAGCTAGTATGTCCAAAAAAATTAGCCCGATGTGATAGGCGCTTACCGTGTACTATCTCTGTGTCATTCATGTTTGCAAAGAACTGCGCAGCTCGTCCCTTTTCGATACTGACTAGTACTGACTGGCCCGACACAGCTAAAAGATTTGCTCATGGAGGCTCATCATGTTCTTTAAAAGAATATATAATATTCTTTTTTTCACATACTCGACTTTCTATATCAGCTGAGTAGGGTTCAGGGAATTTGGGGTGGATAAATTTAAACATTTCAGGTACCTGCCCAAGTTGAGGGTCGTGCTGATATGCTTGTCGACCAGAACGAGATCCCTAATTTCTAATTCCTGATTCCCCGAACCCTAGTCTCGTACTCCCTCTTGAAGCCAAAGTTCCAAGCGTGGTCACCGTCCGATGAGTCTCATGGTCGACAGGCAATGGTCATGCATGTAACTTGATGCACTACAACTCGGAGGCTTCTCAAGGTTTTCATGCATCCGAGTCAGTGACGTCAGTTACTATTAATTACTCACACAATTGACATCGGTAACTGGGCAGCTGCAACGCAACTCGGAGTTGGGGCCACGGCTTGGAGATCACTGTAAACTTGACGGTCTCGAGGGCTGACGACGTATCTTCCCTCGCGCTAGATCCTATGTCAGGATCACTCTCAGACACGGTGGACACCACTTATCTTGGGCTACAAGATCATACAGATTACTGGTGCCAAAGGTATTTCTCCGTTTGATATTGATGTCTATTCAGGTACTGGGGTTTCTCTCTTTATGCCAACTTCTCATCTTCGTGCTTCAACAGATTGACCGGCCACTTCTGGACGCTTTTCAGATCGAAGGATGTATTCGCCGTCCATCTCCGCGGATGAAGGCCGGGGTCATCTTTGAAATACAATCGGTTTCTCAAGTCCACACAGCATCGACTCATGTTGATCTGCAGATGGAAAATTCGACTCAGTCACCTAGCCACTAGTGGGGCCGCTCACAGTCATCCCAGAAGGAGGAGAAGGGAGTAACCCGCTTTTGGTATATTTCCGGTTACCAAGCATTGTCCGACTTTGCTCGGAGTATAACTTGCGATAACGCTGTCATAGCCCATGGGCAAACCTCGCGGCCCGCATTGGACTTATGAATCATGATGAATATAATTTCCGATACCTATCGGTCTTCTTACAATCGGAAGTAGCCCACAAGAATTCCTGCTTTAGAAAACATTGCGAAGGTCGCCCGCCTCATTTATTTTCATCATTGTTCAGACATCAGCTTCGACTCATCTGGGATCCAGCCAACGTCCATATTAATTTCCAATGGATATCCCCGTGCTACCTTTTCTGAGGTTTATAATAATAGTTGCCCACTATTCGAATGGTGGATCTTCATACTCTTTGTATGGGGCTGATCATGAGAGTCCACCGCCACCAATGTACGGAAATCGGGTTGTTCCTGACTGTTATGAAAACACATTCCAAACTGCCTAAGTCAGGAGTTGGTCAGGAGGACTTGCTGTTGCAGCACATTATGAGGTGCGATCACCGCATCAAACACTTCCCTGCCTCCTTTATGTCATTGACAACGTAAATTAGTACTATGTAAGCTTGTGTAAAGTGCTCGGCATTTTGCACTATCTTAGGCCTTGCGCCAACGGTGGTCCTTCCTGAAGTGACTTTCCGTCGGAAGGACAAGGGGTTTATTACCCGTCGACATGCGTTGGGTTTTCCGACGGGCTAGAAGCATGGTAATCACCATCGGAGGAGTACCCACGGGACCCTTTCGTTTCTTTGGCGCCGAAGATAAACTGGGTTCCCAATTGACTTTTGAGTTTACCTGCCGAAGTCTTGCTCGTGCTCATCCCTCAAAGGGTGCTTAATAGTCCCCTATTCGAATGACGGCCCTAGAATTGTCCTAGAGTTTTGGGAGCCAATCGGGTGTCGTACGCAGCAAGTACGTATACACTCATCACTCCGAGTCGTACTAAGACTTTGACTCCATCAGTTCATGGATTGTGTCTGTGTGACTCGGTGTGTGAGTCATAGTAAGCATAGACTTGCAAGTATGTACTAGTCACGATGGCGATACGCTTGCTTATCGATGCTCTGCAAGCCGTTGTTGTCGTATTTTCGGCGCTCGGGCTGATTCGAGGCTTGTGATCATGATGCCGGCTAGCTCCAGTCCTATAAAAGAAAAAAAGACAGTCGTAGTTCGTTCTATAATAAAGGGTTTGTGACACTCTCGCGGGTAATAATAAAATCCCCTGTCGACTTTGAAGCTTAAGACTGTATGCCTAAGCACATGTGGGCTGTGACTCGCATCGGTTGCTTCACAGTACTAGTACTAGTACTTACTAGAGTTGTCCGACTCGGTGAGCAATTTGCCACGTGCTATTGCCGACTTCCATAAACTGTAACGCGCTTGACTGCGACGGTGTAACATAGACCATCAACTTGTTTTGTCAACTGCCCCCACATCAACCCTGTGTAATCCTCCCGCGTCGCCTTAACTACACAATATTTTCTTTCTTTGGTCATTAATATCGACTAGGCGCTATGTTGAAGGGATTCGGGAAATTGACTAAAAAAGCTTCAACAGCCACCTTGTCTGCTGGATGCTCCGACGAGCCTCCCCGGTCGACTACTCCGACACCAAGTAATCCTGGGGGGAAACCTACTTCACGGACAGGTCTTCTCAGCATACGCGTTCTATGGGCTGAAGACCTGGCCCTTCCTGTAGGCACCACGGTCCCTTCTGCTGTGCAAACAGCGCTGTCCACGCAACAGGCCAAAGTCGCCGCGTCTGTATCTCCCTCGAGCGTAACGCAGAGGCGGCTCGTGAAGCGTCATGGCGCAAAAGACAGTATCCAGCGTACACAATGTTGGTGGCTACCCTACCTGGTAATGGAATTCGAAGTCAATCAAGTCCTCATTACCCCATTGGGTGGTGATCTGGAGAAACCACTGTATATGTACCAGGCCCAGTTGTGAGTGTCTACTTTATATCACGTACGACTTGTCCTGAATTCGCTGCCAGTGATGTCTCGCGCCACTCAGAAATTTCAATACAGTGCTACTTGAGAACCGAACAGCCCAAAGTCGGCAGTGATGGTTTAGCGGATGATATGGGCAATGATATTTTCATGGGCGGAATCAAGTTCACGCCGGACTTTGATAATATTGGCGTTGTGGGTCAAGACCAGTGGCACGACATGACAGGTGGCAAAGGAAAGATTCAAATCGGTGTAGCATACCAGCCTAGCTCTGTCAGTGACTTTATATTTCGAGTTTCGAGCTATGAGAGACTAACGAGGTTGACAGGGCCAATCTCTGACTATCGACGAATTCGAGCTCATCACTGTCATTGGAAAAGGCAGTTTTGGCAAGGTGGGTTGCAACATTAACTTGACAATAGTCGTACCTACGTTCCTTGCAGGTCATGCAGGTCAGGAAGCGCGACACTACGCGGATATATGCCCTCAAGACTATCCGCAAAGCTCATATAGTCGACCGAAAAGAAATCACGCACACATTGGCCGAGCGGCTCGTGCTCGCGCGTGTCGAAAACCCCTTCATCGTACCCCTGAAGTTCAGTTTCCAATCCGAGCAGAAGCTGTACTTGGTACTTGCGTAAGGTTATTTCAACGTTCGCCTCTCGATGTTATTCACGAGTACACCCTTTAGCTTTGTCAATGGAGGAGAACTGTTCCACCACTTGCAACGCGAACAGCGGTTTAACGAGGAACGATCGCGATTCTACAGTGCTGAGTTGCTATTAGCTCTGGAACATTTACATGAACTCGATGTCGTCTACCGGTAGGCAGACCGTCTCCCTCTTTTTATACTGTACTCATCGAAGTTCAGCGATCTGAAACCAGAAAACATTCTTCTGGATTATACTGGACACATTGCATTGTGCGACTTCGGGTTATGTAAGCTCAATATGAAGGATTCAGATACGACAAACACGTTCTGTGGCACACCGGAATACCTTGCACCGGAGATCCTGAACGGTCAAGGATATAGTCAGTTCCACTTCGTCGCCTGTCGTATGATCTCCTGATCATCTATTTTAGACAAGTCAATTGATTGGTGGACTCTTGGTGTACTTCTGTACGAGATGCTCTCCGGTCTTCCACCCTTCTATGATGGTTTGTCCTATCACTGTATTTGTATCTCTACCATTAACCATCCACCTCAGAGGTCACGGACAAGATGTATCAGAAAATTCTTGCTGATCCGCTCACCTTTGGCCCCGACATTGGTACAGAAGCCCGAAGCATCTTGACTAGTCTTCTCAACAGAGATCCCTCGAAACGACTTGGAGTGAACGGCGCTGAGGAGATTAAGAAGCACCCTTTCTTTGTAAACCACATTGACTTCAAGAAGCTTCTGCAGAAAAAGATCCAACCACCGTTCAAGCCAAGTGTGTCAAGTCCCGTGGTAAGTGCATATCTCCCTGGGAGTACGTGTTTGTTGAGTCCGTCGATGCTTAGGATGTTTCCAACTTCGACACTGTCTTCACGGCCGAGGCGCCTATCGATAGTTATGTCGATGGCTCCCATCTCTCATCCACCGTCCAAGCTCAGTTCGCTGGTATGTCAATTACGATGTCCTTGAAATTCGACTCACCCTACCTGCTATAGGATTCTCGTATAATGGTTCCAACATGCCTATCGGTTGATAGGTCATCTCAAATCTCATTTGGTGGACATAGCACTGGTATCATATATTTGTTGTCACCTCGCACGTACATTCTGTAATGACGGCTCAATCAGCGTATTTTGGATATTGAATAGTACTGTCAGTTTCTAACTAGGTGACGACAGGGGTGATTGTTTCCAAATAAGTGCAGAGTCGCTTAGTCAAAGACACGGGTCCCCAAGGGCTTACTACGACCAGCACTAGCATGGCTACTGTCGCTCATCACATTCGTTCGGACTATGATCCCGCAGATAGAGAGCAGCTAGAGAAAGAGACGGGCCAAATTCCAATAGACGAAACAGAACAATGGAACACAGCGCCAACTTTCTCTGCTGCTCGCCATGCCCCACCTCCATCCTTTGTTCCCGCGCGCATTCAGTACGACGAGTGGGGTTCTGCTGTTTCGCTTACCCACACAGTATCTTCGAATGCCTCTGCTCCAGATAGCGGGATCTCTGAGTGGTACAAAGCTTTGACAAAAGATAGCTCCAAGATGTCGGGGAACCAACCGCTGACAGCTAGATCGTCAAGTACACCCAGTGAGGCTCCTACTAGTAAGCCAAAGAAGGAGGCTACCACCAAGAACAATTGGTTCATAAAACGAGCGCTTCAGTCTGAACCATCGAGCAAACCTAGTTCTCCCGCACCGTCATTGGCAGACCTTCTTGCACGAGATCCGCCACCGCTACCATCGGAGGAACGTTTTGTTCCTCCAGTCTGGCTGGCAATAGGGCCATCCAACAAAGGCTTCAATCTGCTACAGAAGGGTGGCTGGAACGAAGGAGAAGGGCTTGGTGCACATGTCGCTCGATCTCTGCGCCCCCGATCACCTGTATCAATCTCGCATGCACCCTTGCGGGGAGCAAGCGTACTAGTCGGCGACAATAAATCTCGAGATATACCCCCAGACGTCATTGATCTCACCCAATCTGAATCAGAGTCAGAGACAGAAGATGACTTTGAATCTTTCCACCGATCTGCTTCCCTTCCGCTTGCTCCAGCGTCCAGTGCGTCTAGAGAACATGATCCGTACACCCAGAAGTCGCTTTTGACGCCTATTCCAACGATACTTAAATCTGACCGCCTCGGGATTGGTTTGAAGGCGAAAACTGAGGGCCCATACAAGCAGTCGAAGAAGCGGGTTACTCATAACCAAGCGGCATTGGCATCCCACATTAGGACCTCTGAGGAACTGCGAAAGAAGAGGGTTGAAGTTGGCAGAGGTCGAAGAGGATTTTCGAAGGTACGAAAGCGCGAAGAGAACGAAAGGAAACATATGCTTGCATATCTTAACGAATAGTTTACGACCTCGTATTAAAAGAGATCAAGTGAATTGCATGAAAACTACAAACTGTACACGGGCAATATTTTAATAAGTGACAGTCTTTCGTTACATACATAATGTCGTGGCATGCAGACACCATCGTGCGGGTAAGTACAGTATACAATCAGTACAGGAAATCCACGTAGCACTCATCAATTCAAGTATTTGCAATCTAGGTGTGCGTGTTCGCGAGAAATATTAATCGGGAGCTGCTCAGCACTAGGGTAGTATAGACTCTCCCCATATCCCCTTTGCTGGCTCACAGCGAACATCGCGGACGTACATCTTGAGCCACTGCACCATCTCTTTGCTGATCTGATGGCAGCGTGTAACATCAATCGACGATAGACGACGAGGCTGCATTGTGGGCGTCGCAGAACGGCTTAGGGACAAGGCGTGGATATGGGCAGAAGCAGACGCGGTGGATACGAAGGATGAGCGCGAAGCTACTGCAGTCGAAGCAGAAGAGAGTTGAGGTGGACGACCAGAGAGGCGAGATTCCACAAGTCCTCGTAGAGCATCCCACTCGAGTGCAGTGCACCCGTCAAGGTTGAGACGGTCTAGCTTGGGGCACACCCAAGGATGGGCCACAGGCGGCGAGGAAAGATTCTGATAAGAGGTAATTGGAATATGCGCCAATGACACGGTTATGTGGATGCTCACCTTCAACAAGAAGCATGTGATATCTTCCACATCCACCAACTCCAGAGTAACCAATGATGTTAGTCGCCGAAGTAGTATTATAAACTTCGGTTCGTTCAAAAAACTTGACTCAATACGAAGATACTTCAGTGGAAGGGAAGTAAGAGATTGCTGTCGAAGGTGCTCCAAAACTGGTGTGAGGTTGTCGAGGTAGCAGAAGTCGAGTGACTCAAGCGCAGGGAACGATATTTGACTAAGAAGCATCCGCGTGCGCATGATGCCTGCGTAATAGAACGATGCCTTGGTAAGCCTTGGGAGTTTCACAACCTTCGTAGACATAAACTCATGTTCGAGAGAAACACAAGTTTCAGGATCCACGTCCGACATGTTGCGCAATGCAAGTTCTTCGAGACCTGGACAGCCTCGCAGAATATCTAGCAAGGTGTCGACAGATGGTGAAGACCCGTTCCAGTAGCCCCCTAGTTGGAGCACGCGCAGGTTTGATACAACTCTCCTGTCCCAATTGAAATTAAAGGACGTGAAAGAGCACGAACGAAGGCGGGGAGTGTGCCCCTTAAAAAGCGGAAGGCAGGGGCTGGAGTATTGATCTTCCTGCATAGAATGGAATACGCGGATACAGAGACTTTCCAAATAGGGAGCTTCTTCTTTACAGCGCAGAAGGGCAGCATGTGCCTGTGGTTTGTTGGGAACACTGAGGCGAAAGGACCTTGCTCGCCAAAGCGCAGGACGGATAAGATCCATCGCATGAATAATACTCTCCATGGCGCCGCTCGAATTGTCAACTCGAGGAGTGAAGTTGATCGTGATATCAAGAGGTACCGATTTTGAACGTGCGAGCTTGCGATGCGCTTTTTCAAGGGAGTCGTGCGGACTCACGCAGATATCCGCCCACAGTTCTGGGGTGTCGATGGCGACGTCCCTCCAATATCGGCAGACCAACATTAAGGTCGCTACCAATAGTGGGTCATCCTCTCCTATATTACACACTCCTGCAACGAATATCGACGAAAGGAGTTCTTCTGGAATTCGATGGATAGGAGATTGGGATCGAACAACTTGATCCAGGTGCGACTCTAGCTCCTGGCGCTGGTTGAGCAAGGATGCCATCTGAGTATCCAGGGAGTCTAGTGCCTCCCTCAAATGAGGGATGGACACACCCGAAGTTGAACTTCCTCCTGAGAGCGAGTGGTCGACATTGTATCGTGTCATGGATAGCGCAGAGTTTTCACGACGACGAGGCGGTCCGCCGTTGGCAGACGGCGTTGGGACAAAACCTGGAATGCATTGCGAAACCGGTTGAGATAGGAAATGAATCGCTTCATAAGGTGGAGGAGGGGACGTTGGTGATGAGGACGTCGAGGATGATACGCTAGATGGCCGAGTAAGAAAGGCGGCAGTCACATCGGGTAACTTTGAACCACGGCGATCAGCGATGATAGTGGTGGTATCGTCTCTAGCTGAGCGAGATAAAGATGGCCACTGCATCATATAGTATGATGGCTACAGGTGATCGATGGGTACGTGGTTGTCGCTGAACTCTTTATGAGTGCTGAACAACCGCACGTAAAAGTGCTGAATTAATAACGGTGATGTGGTTGTAGGGCTTTCAATAAAATGCGGCTTGACTAGCCGTGAACGTTTTCAAACACCACCTGTGCGTGTACACATAAGTGTCATCGCAGTTAATCGATGAATAAGATAGGACATGCCTGCATTTGTGATCATCCTGGTACGTACAAAGTTAACCGGACAGAAAGATGGGGACCTAATCCGACGAGAACTGGAAGGTTTTAAGTTGATCGCACGGATAAGAATGTACCTGCGAAATAATGGAAACTTGCGGTGTCCGTTGATATTGGCACGAGGCCAGGAGCATGTTGTATTGAGTTACTCCAGGAGGACATTTCGTCCGGAATTGTTTGATGAAACTTGCAACGTGCGGCGGCAAAATAGCAATTCGGACACGAGGAGAGCAACGAGGCAAAGTGAGATTCAAACAAAGTGCAAAGTCCCTGGTTCGATCCGAATCCCTTTCCCACACAGCTAACAAGAACTGCAAAATCCAGGGATATGGGTCATTTGTACCATAGACATCCTCCCTAGATGTTTTTTTGGGCAAAATGGCAATGCAATCAGTTTCACGAGCGTGCGTCATCTCGGTCAGCGAGGTACGATTTAAATAGATAACATATGCGTAAAAGCAGTCCGTAAAGTTCTACTAAGACTAGGAAACAGTACATACAGTTTTCTAATAGTAACACTGAGCATTACACCGGAACTCTATCGATCCAGCCTCGCTGCCCTGAAACAAATCCGTAATAAAAGAACTGGCTGAGCACCTAAAGATAGGAGAATTAGAGTTCTGAGTAATGAAATCTATTTGGCAGAGAGCGATTGGACGTACAAGAATATCGAGAAAGACGGTCAAACCACTACCTAAAGGATTTAAGCGATTAGTCAACCGCATGTACTAAGTACATAAGTCATGAGCAAATACCTGCTAGCCAGCTTGCATTCCTGATCAGATAATCTGCGTCGCGAGATGCAGCAATAATAGATAATGCGTATGTCGTGTTTCCCAGAATAGAGAAGACAAATAATCCAGGGGCAAGACCCTCACATCTGGTCTTGAAGTTCTTGACTGAACGGAAATTCAGAACAGTGTGACTGGCGTTAGGCGTGAGCAATACTGACCTATTTGTGGCAGCCGAGCACCAACTGTCGAGGAAGGTGGTAAGTGAAGGTATCCACACATGGTATGACAGGAACACACGATAAGCAGAGGCGCTGGTCCACCCTATTACCTGGATATGCCAATCCAGCTTCGTATCTGGAAGGGCTGGAGGGGTATCATCGCTGGGAAGCCAGTTGCTGATACAATACGCCGCCACACCAGTGACTGATACAAATGTGACAGCGGCCAGGTACCGCACAAAAATTCGCGTGATCGAGAGCTCTGGTCTTTCCGGGGGATCCGCTGAGCGACTATCAGTAATAAGGCAGGTTTCTTCGGAAACCTCCCCTGTGATGTGCACAGGTACAACGTGCCTCCCGGCTTGCCGCTTCCATCGGTAATAGTATACTTGGCAAAGCAATATTGTGTCGCATAAAGTGTACTAGCCGATAAGGGTATCACATCAGGGAGGTATATTACAAGTAGCACATAAAACTCACATAAACTCCAAGGATGATTACGGTAGGCAGCAATCCGGCCATCACTGCACCCATGAGATTACATACGTCACCCAGCAACCATACATAGATGAAAAGAAGAGATAAGCCCTCCCCGCTCTGTAGTTGGTAATTCTCAATTATCTGAGGAGAATAAACGACAATCCTGCAGAGGTTGTGAAAGATGAGTCTGATTTTTGACATAAATTCTTTGCCTCACTGACCAGCATGCTATTGAAATCCATCCAAGCTTCAATAAAATTCGAAGTCAGCACGGGGGTCGATTGGAATACGCGATTACGCACGACACTGCTGGCTGCATTTCCTTCCCCGAACATTGATGAGTTACGGACGGTACCACTTGGTAGCTCAGCGCTTAAAGGAGATGGAAGAAAACAAGACCAAAATCAAGATTAGATTTTTTGGGGACAAAATTTGAAATGTCATGAAGGAGCACGTGACGTGTGCCGGTGTGTTGCGTAGTAGGCTTCGAACTTTCTTCACTCTGCCGGGCATAATCGACACCATGAATAGTCAAGACGCATTCAGAAATTTTGCTCAACAAATAAAGAGGGCTAGTCAGTCGGGAGGTGGTGGTGGGATGCCAGGAGGTCCAGGTCGCTTCCTCGCAGGCGGAGGCCTTATAGTCGCGCTAGTGGGCGGTGGACTTCTTCTGAATTCGAGCTTGTTCAACGGTGTGCCTCGTATCGGGATTTTTGTAGCGACTTCTGACAACTCAAATAAGTTGATGGTGGTCACAGAGCTATCAAATATACTCGGTAGGCTGTTGTGTCAGGTGCCTTCTGAGTTGATGGCTCATTCGGCTTCAGTCTCCAGGGTGTTAAGGATGAGGTGTACAGCGAAGGGACACATCTCATGGTTCGTACCACTCTTTTTAACGCATTTTGTTTGCTTACGCTCCTCAGGTTCCCTGGTTCGAGACTCCAATAGTTTTCGACATTCGTGCAAAGCCTCGGAGTGTAGCAAGTTTGACTGGCACGAAAGGTGACGTCTGCAGCTTGCGGCATACATGTACCCGCTTAATTTGGAATTGTAGATTTGCAAATGGTCAACATTACTTGCAGAGTTCTGTCCCGGCCGGCTGTATCTGCTCTGCCTCAAATATACCGTGAACTAGGAAAAGACTATGACGAGCGCGTACTACCGTCTATAGTCAATGAAGTCCTCAAAAGTGTGGTCGCACAGTTCAATGCAAGTCAGCTTATTACACAACGTGAGATGGTGCGGAGTATTTTCACCTGCTACCCTGTTGTAAAATGACGATGGGTTATGTGTCAGGTGTCCCGGTTAATTCGTGAGAACTTGACGAATCGTGCATTGCGCTTTAATGTGGTGCTAGACGATGTGTCTATTACCCATGTGGCGTTTTCACCTGAGTTTACGCATGCTGTCGAGGCCAAGCAGGCAAGTAATCTGGCACATATCCCATTCACCGAGGTAATCTTGCCCTACAGGTCGCTCAACAAACAGCTTTGAGGGCTGCCTTCTTGGTTGATCAGGCCATTCAAGAAAAGCAGGTAATATATCCTTGTAGTGATTATCGGTTTTTCTTAGTTCTGATGTGTCTTCTACAGTCTATTATAGTGCGAGCTCAAGGTGAGGCAAAGAGTGCTGAGCTGATTGGTGAAGCCATGCGCACGAATAAAGGATTTCTGGAGCTTCGTCGGCTTGAGGCCGCACGGGATATCGCCAACATGCTAGCCTCCTCAGGGAATAAAGTGATGTTAGATGCCCAGAGCCTCTTGTTGAATGGTATGTTGTCTCCTACTTTGTGACGGTTGCTACTCACAAATTCTTTGTTACACAGTGACTGGAGAGGACACAAAAGAGTTACTGAAAGTAAAGAAGTAATCCTATTACCTTGTCCGCATCTCGTCATCATTGTACCGTCGCTGCTAATGAAAAGGCACATGTCGACTATGAGCTTGTATATTGAACTTCAAACTGCAGGAACACACATATCTTCTATTGACGTATTCGCTTGGCTGATTGCACGCCTCTGGTGGACGACTCCGAGTCGGAGTCCAGCATTACTATAGTAGAACAGATGAAAAGATAAGTATGTAGCGGGATTTTCGGTCACCTACATGAATGAATGACGCGTTGACGCTAGTAATGAAACCGCACATGACATATATATATATTCAGACCCGACATAATAATAATGATATTTCGCGAGGACTCGGTTTGGATCCATTGCCCTAGTAGCGCCTGTCAGTAGTGACGTAACAGTATAACTTCAAGTTGTTGCCTTGCAAGTTACCGCTTACCATCCACAGACACGCATCGGAACGACATGAAGAGGACAAAACAAAACAGGTCTTCTAATCACCGTAAAAATAAAGTCGCTAAGAGCGCACAAAACCACGAGCAAAATCTGAATCAGACAGCCGAGTCCGACACTGAAGAGAGTTTCCAGTTGCCACGAAAGAAAGTCAGATGGGAGGGTAATTCTGAATCAGTGGCAGCGGTAGCAAATACGGAGAACGGTATTTCGGAGGACGATGCGAACACATCAAAGGTGAAGTTTCTCAAAGAGTGTTGTGTCCCGTGGAGCTGACCATCTAGTCAGATCTACTTGACGATGTCTTGCCAATCGTAAGTCGTTCAATGAGTGCGTGTTTCCAATACATATCAGCGTATTTCCTCCAGAGGACGCGTTGCAGGCGCATACTACGATTCTGTTAGGTGTATAGTCTATGTGCTTGAAGATACGCAAGAGGATGTTCACTTCGATCTTACGAACATGCGTTGAGTGGAATCCTTCTCATCATTTTGCCCATCTGAACCCGTACCAGTTCTAGAACAATGCAACGCTGACATAGTGTTGACCAGCTCCAAAGCCGACGACCCGTTTATATCGGTCCTTCAGAAATTTGGTATGCTCTCTATTGCCACTGCATATATGCGCAGGTACTCAACCCAACGACTCAGCTGAGGCTTCTGGAGGTGTCTTTCAAATCAGGCCACATAAAGAGTTCACTCCTCACAGAGGGAGAGACCGCTTGTTGTCGCTCCCTTTTCTCTCCGAGTTGACAACCGAAGATACTGGTCAATGTTTGTCATCCGACAGCAATTCAGGCGCTGAGCCAAGAAACGCATATGAATTCATGCAGAAACGCAAACAGCCGGCAGGCGACCCAACTATGAAAAGATGGAATGCGGCGATCAGGTTGGCCAACTATGCATCGGTGGAATCTTCTCCTCTTTGTGTGCGTCTAGATACGCGGGTGCAGTATTTTGTCTCATCTATTACACCATAGATCTCATGCCTTGGCGCTCTGCTCGACTACCTTGCGAGGGAGCGAGCAGCGAGCGAACTGGATGATGATGCAGGCGTCGAGGGGCTCCACATCTCCGGCATCGAAGTGTTGACTATGTGAGTCGGTATTGCAAACGTTTTGCATAGTATTGCGTTGACTCCTTTCTAAGAGATAAGGTCATGCACATCAATGCTGACGCACTTTTGTAAGTGGGGCATCAGGGTGTTGCCTTGAGAGTACATTAACCGAAGTACAGTTCCCTCCAGATATTCGAAAACGAAAGCCACGCATCCATCCACTCTGATAAGACAAAAGAAGGTTTGTCGCTTTTTGGTATGTTATCACGACTTTCGATGTCGTCACGTTCATCAATATGTACAGGTATCCTTGACAATACTCGGACACCCTTGGGTCGTTCCTTGCTCCGCACCTGGCTCATGCGCCCGTCTCTATCCATTCCTGTAATCGCCGCCCGCCATGACGCTATTGACTGCTTTCTACATCCGGAGAACTTAGCACCTGCGAGTGCTTTGCAAACTCACTTGAAAGGTATCAAGAATATTCCGAGGATCCTCGGACTCTTGCGATCTGGGAAAGCTGGCGTCAGTGATTGGCAAGGCCTGGTGAAGGTATGATTCACCCGGTTCTAGTTTCAAATTCGATCTGACGTCAAGCGAAGTTTACATATCACTCTGCAATGCTACGCGACGCCCTGGCAGAACTTCACGGAGGTGATCGAGTAGAGGTAGTACGAAAGGTATGGTATTGGTGAGCGGCTCGCCAGGAGAAGCTGGACTGAATGAACTGTTAGCTGGTTGCAACGTTGGACATTGCGAGCTTCAAGGACACCGGAAATGCTGTCAACGAGACAGTAAGTGCTTGTATCATTGTTTCTATTTACTAAGTTACCCATTCACTGGTTAGATTGACTGGGAGGAATCTACCAACAACAATCGCATATGTGTTAGATCGTACATCGACGAGGAACTAGATCAGAGGAAACACGTTTACGCCGGATTGGACGCTGTCTTGGTGGGCTCATTCCTGTCTCACAGATGCTCTGTCATTTTCTCAACATGTTATAGTGTAAAGTCGCTGAGCAAATATGCCGAAAGATTCCTGTAGATTATACGCCGTCCCTGAACGTGGTATATTTCCCACAGCTAGGTGATGCATTCTCGAACCTAGTATAAGTGTATATTCAACAATTTCCATCGGCAGGTTTTTTGATCTGCGTTCCGATGCAGGAGGAATGGACGACTGAGGAGGGCATCAAGGTTCTAGATGGATGGAGCTTCCAGGTAAGTCCCGACGTTGTCCTTGCTATATCTGATGTAACGGACTGACCTAATCGTTCAGTTCTCCTCAGAGCAAGCGATAAGTCTTGTTAATGATTGACTTTGTGACTGAACGGCGTCTTTCCAGTGCCCATGTGTATTTCAAATCGGAAGAGATGGATGGTAAGCTTGCCTTGATCCTCATTCCGAGAAAGCGTGTGATTCAGGTCTAAGACATGGATATGCACATCGGCGATCTCCACCCATTAATAGTCGGTGCGAGTTTTGATAGCTTCTAATCAGTAAAAGACTCACGTGCAACAGACCGTGAAATAGAGATCGTCCAAGAGCTCTTGGAACGGATCCTTGTATTCAGCGAAGGGATGAGACATGCATGTGACGTTTGTGCCGAACTGGACTGCCTGCTAGCCTTTGCAGAGGCTTCTCGGGCATACAATTACTGTCGACCTCAGATGTCAGAGGATCCTGTTATCGACATCGATCAAGGACGGTGAGCATCGTGGAGTGCTACTTGCTACATTATTAACCTTCTCTCGTAAGACATCCCTTACAAGAGCAGGTAGTCGACATTTTTGTTCCCAATGATGCTCAGCTTGTAGCTGGTATCGGTTTCGGTGACAGCGCCGAACCACAGACAGAAGTTGACAATCTGCCTATGTGTAGCAGCATTGTTTTGTGCACTGGCGCGAATGCATGCGGAAAAGTAGGTTCAAATTACACGTTACAATATCAGCTCAATTCCCTCTTGCACAATGCAGAGCGTCTACCTGAAACAGGTAAAGATCTGACCAGTCACATGCCAGGATGTATTGAAATGAGACCAGGTTGCTCTGATTCAATATATGGCCCAGGTTGGCAACCGCTCTGAGATATTGGATCACTCATAACTCTTGAATAACCTAGATCGGCTGGTAAGGGACTCGTGATTGTTTCCGTACTTCAAGCTTCATGACCCTGTGAAGTTTCGTTCCAGCGGCATCTGCCACCCTGGGAATCGTCGACAAAAGTGACGTTCTGGACTTTTTCGCTTTATGTCAACTAACCCTTCTCTACAGTCTTTACTCGTATACAGACCCGCGAATCAGTATCCAAAGTATTATTGCAGCGCCCCGGTTTCCTCATATACTAAACTGGCTGCAAGGCTCAATCTGCTTTTATGATTGATCTCAATCAGGTTTCCTTGGCCCTCCGGAATTGTACCGCAAACTCTCTCATTCTCCTTGATGAATTCGGAAAGGGGACGATCCCTGCAGGCTCGTTCGCTTTACGGTACAAGCATAATTGTCGATTCTTACTTGTCCATAGACGGGGCTGGGTTGTTTTGCGGTGTCATCAAACATCTTCTCAACAGAGGATCTCAGTGTCCTAAGGTTTTAGCTGCCACACATTTCCATGAAGTCTTTCAGAAGGACATGCTCGATCCCAACAAGTTTCCGATCATGTTTTTCCACATGCAAGTGATCTTCACTTCAAGCAAAGGCAACAACCTCAATCCCGGTGACGTGTCGATATCTGAAGACCTATACTCAACCGATCACGAACGTTTGGAACCTACATTCGCCGTCGCCCCTGGAGAGAAAATAACCTATCTTTATCGGTACCTTCTGGGTTCATGCAATCATCGGCGTACCTAATTAACGAACCAGTGTTTCCCCGGGTCTTTCCCTCAATTCTCATGCAGCTCAATGTGCTACGATGTTCGGTTTGCCGTCCCGTATTGCACAGCGTGCGCAGTACGTCAGGTAGTTTTCCTTCCTCTTACACACCCACGGAGAGATTATTCACTGGTACCTCAAGCAAATTGTTGGGCGACCATGAACTAGGGCAGCTTTTGGAAGAGAACATGACCGCAGAGGAACAAGAAAATATCAAGGCCGCCGGAATCGCCACCTACAAATTTCTGGCTATGGATCTTACGAACGATTCTCATGAACAAGACATCAAATCAAGACTTGTTAAGGCGCTTGGTCGGGCTCCTCATGAATGATTACGTTCTACCCATGTGTATGATACCATTGTAAAGATTGTTGTGACTCCAGAAAATACAAGCAAAACCTTCTCACTCAATTCTCGGGAAAATTTTCGTGTTTGCTGTCGTGCAGCGGTCTTGGTAGTGGTAGGGAGAACAACACGAAGGGACGACTTGGCCCCCAAGCTGTCCAAGAGAAAGCCGACGTGAGATGCGAGCGCCAGTGGGCAAGCCTCGCAGCAGCAGCCTCGAACTCAGCAGGTCTAGATACCAGCCACCCGGGCTCCTGGACCCGGAAGAGGGATGCATAGTACTAGCATGTGCTTTAGGGACAAGTAGTAATGTAGGCTACGATACGAGAGACAACGAGGACAAGTGATTGGTAGCTGGGGGAAAGGAGAGCAGCAGCAGGCAGGTTTGGGCCTGCTGGAGCGTGGCGTGAACACTGCGGAAACAAGAGAGGCCGAGTGCTGCATCACAAAGTCACAATTCTTACACTCGTACCTCGCTCACTTGGGTAGCCCCCAAAACTAAACCTTACTATACTGGGTGAACACGCACCTCGTCAAGTATCATTAACGGTCTCGGAGTACTTCGAACATATGCATCATCTTCAGACTCAACCCTCCTTGATGAATAAGAACTAGTATATCAGTAGCATTTTAAAAGTCCTGAGGAGCACCCTGTCAGTGTGACATCTCGAGATACTATAGTATGAGCAATTATACGTTACAAGTCGAACAAGCAATGAAAAAAGGGATAGCAAAGAAAGCAAGAATGTCCAGCGCGATTCACTATGCGAGCTTGTTTTCCCTCTTCGCTTGTTGCACCTGCGCCAAGCGGTGACTGCGTAAAGTCATGGATGTGCCCTGAGCTGTTTTCTTTGTTGCCGCTGCAGGCACGGAAGGTCCTACAGCAGCCTGAGATAAGGCTATTCGCGTATCATCCGATGCAAATCCGGGAATACGGATATTGTGGTTGCGTTCTGAGACAGAGCGGTGAGTAGAACGAGGAAGAATGAACTGATCAGACTTACCAAGGTGAAGCTGGAGGTCTTTGACTTCGAGCGTGTCACCGCCGCGATGTTTTGCTAGTCGACAACCGAAGTTTGTGACCGAGTCGATGAACTCGTCGGCGATTTGAAGAAGTAGCTGTAGATGGTACAATGAAGGCATGTCGAAGGATTTGAGTACAGTGACTTACATCCTCCACGTCAGGTTCGATCCGAACGTTGGGATCAACACTTGAGACGAGGTCTTGTATCGACCGTCTCATGCTCTGATCTCCCGGGGTATTCTTTCTCCGTGGATGGTTGTCTTCTATGCTGAGCATACCAGCATCGTCCGTGGATCGTGCGATCTGAGCAGGGGTACCTGGCGATATGGATCAAAATTATTACTCGGAGGGGATCGCTACTTTCCCCGCAAATGATCGTCAGGAACTCACCAGACACTCTGCCGCTAGTCATTCCACCTGTAAGAGTTGGTCTTCCTTGCTGTGCAGCTGCCCACTGGACGGGTCCTGGATTGGTGGTGTTGAGAGTTTGGCTAATGGGATACCCGTCACCAGGTGTAGATGTAAGAAGAGGTGCTGGTGACCCGCTTTTAAAAGCGGTAGCAGTTGTTGCAGTAGCCCCAGTCTACCACAAAGGGGATGAGATAAAGGAGGTTCCTACCCATTGAGTCATCATTACCTTCGTACCGCTATTCGCGGTTGAGGTGCCAGCCACATTTCCCGAAGCAGCACTGGTCGCGGACTTGTGTTTTTCAGCGTAATCTTTCAGCTACAGATAAGACGCCCAGGTGAGACAAAATAAATCTCACTTGGTTTAAAAGCCGACGGACCTGCTGGATCTGTACGGCAGTGAGCTTGCCCTGCCGCATAAGCTCGCCAAGTTGGCCCATGTTCTGCTCGAGGAGCTGGGCTATGCGCGTGCTCGATGCTGCCTCGCCATTTTGACTTTTAAAGGCACTAGTCAGGGCGGTAATTATGTTCGCGGGGTTTGGAGGAGCCGCTGTTGTTGTTGCTGCTTCGTTCGTCGCCATTTATGATTTCTCCTCCTCGTTGTCCAACTCCTAGAGGCGTGGCGCGACCGTGAGAAAAATTTACTTCTTCCATGGCCCACCTGCAGAGGGAAGCAGCGAACTCCCGACTCCTGTGCCATCCTGGGGACGTAAATATTCCGCCCTCGTTCCGCCAGAACAGCACCGTAACAGGTAATAGAAGCGGTAAGACGAAAAATGAAATCCGGTCTTATCAATATGGAAATAGCTGCAATCGCCTCTCATCATGGCGCTCGTCATACAGATCATGCACTTCAAGACCTCTTCGTCTTACCTCTAGGATCCTATGTCTGAGTTTGCGACCAAAAGTTCGGCAGACAAAATTGAAGGGCTTTCTAAGTGAATACTCAAGTCATCCTCGAAGTGTGTTTGTGTATCTCCGATCAAACATTAGTTTCGAGACGGAGGATCCAAGAAATGCATCCTAGGTCTTCGGTACGTCAGGTTTGCAACCTGACAACATACCAGGTCCAATGATATCGAACTACTAGCCTGCAGAGTGGGCTTCCAAGCCTATACATGACACATTGTCAGTCGGACTCTTCTAAGGCTACACAAGTAGCTTCTCGACAGCTCTTTGCGAGCAGACCTACCCATACTTTTGTCAACTTTTCCGACACTAGTCGGATAACTTGGATCTTTTCTGCCTCCGTGACAGGATTTGTCACTTACTTTCAAGAGGGGTAACAGTATGGATACTGTTCTCTCAGTATGTAATAGTTCGAACACACATTTCTCTAACGAGCATCGCGACTGATCTTGGCTATCAGGGACGCAGGTAAGCCTTTCTCCCACCTCTCCGGGACACAGCACAAACGGTACTAGTCACGCAGACGTCCGCGGATAAGTAGAGCTTGTACTATATTGTATACATCACGGTAGATCAAATGCAACGTTGTTAACTAAGCGGAATTCCCGTCATAACTCATGTAACCTGGTTATAACCAGGATGCACAAGCGTATTCTCTAATAGCTGGCTCAGCGTGTTTTTGATTTACCTCGGAATTTGAGACACCTGCAGTCACATTCGTGATTTCGTTTATTGTATATTTCGATGAGCTGAGTTACATCAGTAGCGTAGTCAGCCAATTTAACATCTGACATCCTGATAGAATTAGGTTGAGAGGACTCATTCCCTGAGTGTTTTTCGTACAGCTGGCTGGGGCACCTTTGTTTTTTTCTTTGACATGCTGGGTGTTCAGGGTGTGCGTCTAGATCCCAATCAAGTCTCAATCAGCTCGATTATCGTCTCTCATCACTTGCTGCAATCTAAAACAATCTATATTTGATACAGTAATATACATTTGATGCTCAGACTTTGCCCACGACTGCAGCCCCTGGAGCGTGTATTGCTGCTGTCCTAGAGATTCGCTCGTTATGCTACGAGAGGCCAGCACATTCAAGAAAGCGGAGATCACGAGTAGAAATACGGCACATAATTCCTTCTGCAAGGAATCAATGGATGAAATTCGGCATCAGTTCCAATTTATGAAACACATACTGGCACGGCGAGCTTGTACTCCGCGACAATATATTGATGGCCGCCTTGTTTTCAATCACAAATCTGGCATTCCCTACTGCAATAATGCACGTGAAGGCAACCAGGGTCCAGCGCAGCGCTTGAAGATGCCTGCTACTCCATATTTATTGCACTGGACATCGATCACTACAAAGATCATATGTGAGATGATATGTACCTTTGAACTTTGACAAGAATCAACATGTGCCTCGTCGACATCATCAGTCTCTAACAACTTGAGTCGGGTCATCACAAGTGTCTCCAATGTGGACCAGTGTTTGTGCATTGGGCCATCCGGCTTTGGCCTATCTACCGCCTTAACGGCATTAAGGGCCTTGATGGACCGACCCATCACTTTAAGCACGGAACCAAAAATCGCATACTTGGGGGAAATGCTCGAGAGAAGAAGCCAGATGGCTCCTAGTCTTCGTCATTACTATCCTTGAGGTGTTTTACCCACGGCTCAAGCACTAGCAACGAGGGCAGTGGGCCTGCCTCGAGGACCTCAGAAATCCAGGGTAGCCCATCCGTGTCTTCTACATACGCCCTGATATACCGGCATGCGTACGAAATAGCCTTGGCCACTAAGTGACGTTGTTTGATGGAGTGGGGCCGCTGAGATACCATGGTGGCAACTTGTCACGTCTGCTGTTTTCTGCATGGAGTGTTGTACAAGTAACGGAATGCGAATGTGTTGTTTACGGAAAGGGAGGTCAGGAGGTGGATAATCAAGTCGTTATCGATGGGGTGCTGTGCGAGGTCGTGCTCCAGATGATCAAGAGCTGTTGCAGCAATCCTCGCTCCGTCATTGTCGAACGGGCGCATGATTTCATGCCAATTCCAGGTCTCCGTCTCAGAAAATGTGCACATCCAGGAGTCTAGAATAGCTGGAGTGCGGATAATCGGAGGGGGACTAGGGATGTCATCGTCTTCCACGCAGGAGCTGAAATGACAACCTTTTGTTTCTAAATCCCACAGACTGAACAACAAAGACACGATTCCTGGGCTAGACAGGACGATAGGAAGCGAGTTCCCGAGCATATCATGCCTGCAGATGGCACGTAAGAAGTCGACGATCGCTCGCTTAGCAAGGATACGCATGGTTCTATCAATGCTGTCTTTGTACGCGTAGTCTGCCTCGAGGAAAAGCAGCCATTCGCGAATGATGGGCCAGCGGGAAGTCAGTGTGTTGAGCATTCTGGCAGTGTAGACGGAGCGGCCAAGCCAGAATAGCATGAACGATGCTAGGCCTCGAAAAGCCAAAGCTCCCACACACCCCATGAGAATGGGAGTGCGTAAGTGCATTTTCCCTCGGACCGGAGTTCCCCGAACCCCGCTATAGCGCATCGTCAGTTGCTGCAATTATACATCGCTTGTGTAAAAAAAAAAAAAAGAAGAAAAGCCAAAGCTTCTCGGCGCTCAGGGATGTCGATGAGGCCACGCTTGACTTGTTGGAGATGAACTGAGTCTATGATGCCGTACAGCGCGCATCGGACCATTGGCAATTTACCATATGGACTCAAGCACACCACAGCACTGTAGTAGATCTGCAGATGGAGAGGGGATCTTCTGCAAGCACAGTGCTTTGCATTAAAAACTGCAGTCGTTCGCACACAGAATCGCACAGAATTTCAAACGTGTTTGGTCAGGCTTGTTTGTCCATTTTAGGGTGACCTGGCTCACCTCAGCTCATGGCAGCTCAGAGAACGCATAATAACAGAACTGGGTTCGAATGTGGGATGTGATGTGGGGTGTCGGTGTCTCCGTCTATGCTGATGCATATGTGCGAGTTCCCCGCATGGGTTTTATCTAAGTAGACAATCAAGATTAGTACATAAGCGCCATGCACTGGCAGTACTGTGTCACTGATAACACAGTCCCAAAATGGACGAACGCCTGACCAAAGTCACCAAACACGTTTTTCTGCAGTTTCTAATGCAAAGCACTGTAATGGAATGTCTGACGACGGGTAGAAGTACGGCAAACCTTGAGCTCTTTGGAAGACCGTGACATGACGAGATGGTCTGGTTCAACACAAACTGGTTTTCTGAGCGGCGACTCGGCGGCTTATGTAAGTATCATGATACCCTTCCACATGCTTAACAACTTGAGAGGATTGGTCAATTACGGCGAGTCGTAAACGTGCCGGACCAACTTGAATGATTGGCAATTACTCAAGCGCAGCACAGCACTTTAGATCTGCAGATGGGGGGTGTGGGTAAGAGGAAACGGATGGGGGCCCTTCGCAAGCGTCAACTGCTCAAGTGCCGGATAGTATTCTACATATTATAAGGACGCGGCGTTGGCAATTTACCATATTGACTCAAGTACAGCATAGCACTATAGATCTGTAGATGGAGAAGGAACAGATGCGGACCTTCTGCAAGCGTCAATTACTTAGTTAAGTGCCGGATATTCTACATATTATAAGGACGCGGCGTTGGGAATTTACCATATGGACTCAAGTACAGCACAGCACTATAGATCTGCAGATGGAGAAGAAACAGATGGGGACCCTCTGCGGCAAACGTCAACTAGGCCCTACTTGCCGGATATATCGATTATAATTTAACTCTGGGAACTACAAAAAGTCTCCAACATGTCGAGACGTAGCATCAATTCACCTCACCTCACCTCTTCGACATAGTGCTCGCCATGGCCCTACAGTATTTTCCGGAGGTGTGCTTTGAAAACAAAGATTTGCTGTCCATAGAACTGAATTAGGATGCTAGGTTTTCACGTTCTACGGGACCCCTGATGAAAGAACACTCACCGAAGAGCAAACAATCCCCGCATCTCTTCGTGACACGTCTTCTTTAACGAGAGTGCTTTGTTTTTTGGCACTCGGACGCCCTGATCTTGAAGACCACTGGGAGTCACTGCAATCCAAAGAAGGATTTGAGGACGTGAGGAAAAAGCTGTGCTCCCTCCTGTCCAACACTATCTCCGTAGTAAGCTATTCAACGCCCCGAGTTCAAACTGCCGCTAACATGGTTCAAGGCGAGCCTGCTTCTCGCGACAAATGCTGTTTTTGTGTCCACAGGTTCTCCTGTGTCTTACTTTAACTATTCCTCACCTGCAACCTATTTCCTGCTCTTTATGTCACTCATGCTGGCCATGATTGCAGTGATGACATCTGGTTTGAGCATGATTCGCTGGCTACACACTGATCGGCAGTGGACTCGAGAAGTAAGGGTATTCCTGCTTTACCCATGACACCGGCTGATATCTTATCAGCAACTTAGGATAGGCGGCTATTTCCTCTTTCCCTACCTGTTATCGATCATCATGCCCATATTATTTGTTGGCCTGTCCCTGAATTGTTTCATATTCGGTGAGCTCCGGTAATTCAACGCTCTCTCTGGGTCCTCATGTGCCATTTCGTGCGCAGCGATGTTGATAGCAGGCTTTAACTTCCAAAATACTGTCTGCCGCGTCATCACCGCGCTCTGGCTAGTCATGTACGCCATCTGCGTTGGGGCAATATTGACGGAATTCGCGTGGAGGTATACGAAAGGCCTCAAATCACAATGATCTAGACACCGTCGGGAGTTTCTACCCTTATTTTTCACCCTTTCACCGTGCTGGAATCCTTAGCGCTTGTATGGATGTACAATAAATTATAGCCCAATAACGGGGTGGACGACACTCCGGCGGGTACTGTGTGCTTGGTTTGTAACAGTAGTGGAGTAGTATTTAGTTACTTTTACTTCAAATATACCAACATTGTGCTGACTTCGAATAGACGGTACGAGAGCAATTGATACGTCAGAATATCAATTCTTTCTCGCTTCGGTCTGTCTCTGAGTGCTCAGCGCTCAATGCTCATCAAAGATGCGTGGGGGACTCTAGTCACGTGTTGTTATAAAGCCCGAGGGCATCGTATTTAAATATTTACGGTTGACGACCTGGACGATGAGCGAACCCACTAGTGCTGATGCTGAGCGCTGATTGTTCGTTTATTTACCATGAAGATAATAATTGATTATTTGTACAACAGATTCGAGCAAAGCGCCTTGCAAAGTCGCAGGCAGTATCTACGTCTAATTCACCAACCCCTTCACCCGCCTCTCCCGGGCCTTCAACGTTTCAACCCCCGTAGTCCAACTTCCAGACCCGAAACAGAAATCTCCTTCTATTCCACCTCAATCAACAACCCCACCCCTCAAATCATTGATCCTATTCAAACGTTTGCGCTTGATCACTAACATAAGTCATAAATACAGCGACGACCTTGAATATGTCTCAATGCTCGCCTCTCTCCCTCCTCAGTCCGTTTTCGAGTACCTTGTAGGCCGCTTGAAGCGTATCAATACTGCCAAATCAATTTTACTCAAGAAGGTGCTTTCACTCTTCTACACCCTAATAAATCATCTCACAAAGTTCTAGAACCCCGTCTCTGAAACTCAGCAAGCCACCGCACTCCTCAACAGGCTCAGAGACCTCATTAACAGTTACACAGGTCTTGACATGTAGGATTCGGAGATGTTCCCGCAACCTGCCGAGTGCGTTCTCCCCATATAATTAATGTGTCGCTAAATAATTACCCTTTCTCTTTTTCGCCTGCCCCAACTTTGCCTTCTATTGAATGTATAGTCGTCCTCTATCAACCCTTGGGTCAAACGAGCTATTCTCACCCCTGCTCTCCCTCACTGCCCTATCTACGCCTATGTACGCATCTGCAACCACCTCTCAAACCACGCTGGCTCCCACAGAGGTTCAACCATTTTTGCAGGATCTTGCCGCTCGCTTCACAGACCCAGTGCGGGTACTTTTACAACTTTCTATAAAAGAACACATACATTCATTGTCTGCTCGTCAAGCTCAAGCTCGAGCTCAAACTTATATATTCCTTTAGGATGAACTTCTAAACACGCTAAGCACCCTCGTTCGCACCCTCGTCGCGTACACCCTTACCATACTATCGGAGGGCACTGGCGGAAGCGCTGGGAACTCCGCATGGCGCGATGTCATATGAGGCAAGGAAGCCCTCGCCGGAGTAAAGCCTATCGCAGAGATGATCACAGGAATGCCGCAATGGCTTGGCGAGGGTTTCGGGGTGGAAATGACGCAATCGTGCTATGCACAGTATAAAGACGAAAGTTCCACTCGAGCGGAGAATGGTCTTCATTCATGTTGGTATGTAGTTTTTGCCGCATCGCTTTATGGCACCAAAGAGAATTAGGGCATATGTGCTCTAGGACTCTGCATTCACAAACGAGGAAACTAGATGTAGCAGACAGCTACGTACATTGCCGAAGATCTCAGCGCGGATTATCTGTTGTACGTGGCATGGCTGCAAGACACTGTGTCAGGCATTTTGCAGCATTTTGAATATCCTGGGTGGTCCATCTGGCTACGGTGATTCATCACACTGTCTGATAAATTGTATATCGCACATTCATACAGGCGAGAGACAAAGATCAAGGGCCTTTTCTTTTACCAGTGTTTCTCCAGCGACTGCAAACCTTCCTCAATAATCCTATCATCCCGATCGCCTCCTCTTCATCCTCATCGTAATGAGCTGCATCGATCGGCCAAAGACTTTCCCTGTGCTCCATGAGCTTGACCACACGCAGCTTTGCCTCTGCTCTTTGGTTGTAACCAGACTCAGTGGCAGACATCGTGTGCACAGAGTACTCTATCTCTTTAGCGGCTTCTGCCAGGAGTAGATGTCTAGGCCGGTGATAATCGTCAAGATGAGCACTTCGTGAATACGTGAGGAATACCTTGCTTCAGCATTGGATGGAGCATTGCTCAAATTGGCCCACAACCCTTCATCGCCATCATCCCAGCGGAGAACTCTGTATAAAGCTTGTCTAATAGTGTGAAAGACTTCTCTCCTTGCTGGTTCCTAAGCGATATCGTCCATTATTTTCGTGCGCTATGCAGTATTTCAACTTACAGGTATTTTCTTGGAGAACATCGTTTCCAGTTCAATGTCAATCTCGGGTAGGTGTATTTGAGGTTCTGAAAGATTGTGACATCTAAAAGTTACTGCTCGTGTTTGGACGTACCATCGTCGAGGGATACATCGCCGCCACCTTGACTAAAGTCCATAGGTTCCCCTTCCAGGACATTATCTTGCAGCAACTCGTCTCGCGGATCTTGCCAAGCAGAATTGAAGCAAACCTTGACGACCTCAATTTCGTCATTGTCGTAGTTTTGTTCTTGACGTTTCTGAGTGGTTTGCTGAGCACCCAAAGACTCGATAACACGCGCTTCTTGTGAAGGTTGTTTGAACGGCACCTTAAATGGTATTTTGAATGGCTGCCTTAGGGTACCGACAGAACTATAAGGCTTCGTGACTATCAGTGTCAGATGGATTACTCGATATTGGGATGTGTAATGCTCACTTAATGCAGGTGGCAGTACCTCTAGCTTTGCCTTCTTCGTGGACGGACCTGCAGGACAGGTGTTGGGCCTTTTCAACCCGCCACTTCCCGCTTGTCCAGGATTGGGCTGACCAGGAGGAGCCTTTTGAGGCACCGGACATGAACTCTCAACGTCATCTTCGAATACATCCGTATTGAAGGAACGTGAGTTCGACAGTACGGCAACGCGGTCCTCTGAAGAGAGATTCTGTTTTCTGCGCAAGGCCTTATCAGGGTATTTGCACACCTGAGGTACGCTCTATCACAATTTAAGCTGAGAGAGGGAACGGAGAAGACACACATCACACATATTATTACAGTAGCTCTTGACGACCTCCTTGTCACTCGTATCAATTGTTTCACCAAAATACTTGCAGATGGACTTGAATTGATTGGGATTAGATCAAATCAATCTGCTGAACAGGATGAGACCAACCACGTGTCGACACATAGTTACATTTTCTGTGTAGTCAATCAACTAGAACTCATGAGTTTTATGACGCCAGCAAGGAAAAGTCACTTACTGCACTGAAACTATCGATGGATCTTTGACTGGGTTGAGGACCGTACATGGTGCTTGCAGCTTGTTGTCTCTTGGCATGGCTATCAGACACCAACTTGCGGAGGCGAAAAGCGTCTTCACGAGCTGTAAATTGCATCCAAACATCAGTTGTGTCCATTAGTGATGATAACGACGACCTTACAGTAATAGAGCACACATTTAGATGGCTAAAGGGAAATAATCAGCACGAGAAAGTGGCGCGAAAGACAAACTCACGTAGCCATCGCGACCCGCTCGTCCTATTTGGAAAAAACGAGGTAAAAAATGAGATGGGCGAACTAAGATAGCATCACTATACCTGTCTCTTGATAATACCCTGAGTATAATATGGGCTACCGGTCAATGGTGCCCCTCACAGTAGTTCATGAAGAACACGCACCTTCGAAGCTCTTCGGAAGATCGTAGTGAATAATATAACTTATTTTCAGCGTCAATATCACACAGACTCTGGAGAAGAGAGAGCTGACCGAACATCGCTTTTATCGATCCCCATTCCAAAAGCGATGGTTGCACAGACCTAAGTGATATATTAGAAGAGACGATTGATGAACATGGAGAAAACATACCACATCAACACCACCATCACCATTTCCACCTGCTTCCCATTCGCTCAACGTCTTATCCAGCATATGAGAGCTTTACAGTCATAATCACATCAGTGACCTCGCTTTTAGAACTCGCTTCAGACGCACCTAATCCCGCGATGATATGGCCTGGCACTGATACCCTTTCCCCTTAGAAAGGCCGATAATTCATCACACGCCAGGCGGGCACGACAGTAGATGATCCCAGAGCTTGGTCGGGCCCGACGACGGTGTAGGGTCATTACAAAATCGTATACGGCTGACATACGAGACAGGGAGTCGAGCGCTGCAGTGTATTTGATGTCATAGAATAAGTTGGCGCGATTAAAGGGGTGCGAAGCGGTAAACAGTCTTTCTTCGGACATCTTGAGGCTGCGTATAATGTCTGTTTGAACACTGGAACCATAACAATGTAAGCATGGAACAAAAAAATCCCGATCAAGCCGAGAATAATGCCTGCAGTCTGACGGACATACCTCGGGGTTGCTGTTGCTGTGAGGGCCATAATGGGCACTCCATGAAATCGTTCCCGAAAAGAGCCCAACTTGCGATATTCCTCACGGAAGTCGTGGCCCCACTCCTGTGGAGACCATTGTTGTTAGTAAGTTCTGAAAGTGAAAAGGGTTGTGATACCTACAGAGATGCAGTGAGCCTGCGAAAGAAACAAAGAATGAATGAGCAGTTTTCACGTTATCCATAGATAGCGCTTACCTCGTCCACAACCAGTCTGTTGAGTTCGCCCTTCGCATAAACAATTTCAAGAAGGCGCATCATTTCACGCGTGCACAGCTTTTCAGGTGTGGCTCATCAAAATTGTGATTAGCTCGCTGTATATGCATTCTCGTATTAAGCAAGCTCACTATATAGAAGACGAGTTTGTGGGCTCCCTGATTCGAGGTCTTCAATAATCTACAGGACATAACTCAGCAAACTTAAATTATACAAAAGCAGCTGCAATACCTGATCTCGTTCACCCTTCGGTGTGTCCGACGTCCAAGAGACGGCAGGGAGTCCTTTGCGGCGTAAACTTGATACTTCTGCACAATCCAGTCCAGCCTCGAATGAAAAAACGAACAGGCACGCAACGTACGGTTTTTCATCAGGGCTGGAGTAATAGGTCAGCTTATTAAACCAACCTCAATTGGTAGGTTCGACAGACCCAATAGTGGTGAAACTATGATGGAGATGCCGAACTATGATGAAGTCAGCTCCTGTCAAATAGTGGTTTCGAAAGCATACCATATCTGCAACTGCTGGAATCTGAAAGCACAGGCTCTGTAGACCGAAAGATATAATGGACGATCTGTTGTTATCCGAGTTCATTTCCAAATACCTTGCCCATTCCCGTCGGCGCTAATACAAAGACATCCAATCCTGTATAACAAATAATTGATTTGTTTGACACAATTGTACCATAATGACTCACCAGAAGTAGCAGCCTCGACAATTTCTTTTTGCTTCCCCTTGTACTCCGTGTGACCGAAAGCTGATCATTAGTTGTTTCAGTGGCACCGGACAATGAGATTGACTGGAAACCTACTTTCCGTCAGGATTCTGCACAATATGTAAGCGTGTACGACAAGAATTCAAACATATGCCTAACGAACCTAGCACAGTTTGCCGCCTTTTCAGCTTCATTTTCTGCCGCGAGATTTTGAAGGGTACCTGGGGCCTGGGATACAAGAGAATCTTCCTCGGTGCCTAGATTCAAATAAGTAATCTGCATTAATTCCTGCCTCAGTTCATACCGAAGCCATAATTACAGCTCATCGTTGGGATATGTTCATGGCAAGCACGGACGCGTTCAAGTTGGAGTCACGGTGCGGGGCAACGCGGTCACGTGCGTGGCAATCAACTTTTATTTGTGCGAGGCCGGTCACCGGCACCAACTGTTTCTTTACTAGCTACTAGCGAAACTCATAAGAGGGAACGACTATGTTCTTCAAAGGAGCCTAACTCTGTGTTGCACTCGGCATTCACATCTGCCAAGAGACGTGCCCATCTTCCCCCGTGCAATGTGTGGACCTCTTGGCGTTCTTGTTTGTTCAAGATAGCGTTCCACCAAACCATCCAAGACACCACGACGATATCCGCGAATGAAAACGTGTCTCCCATAATCCACCTACCCTCGCTCTTTTGATACCACCCGTCCACTACGTCAAGATTCTTCTTTAACGCAGCCCACATTTGTTGTGCCTTCCCCTCAGGAGCGATATCTTCCCAACGTGTTTCTCTAAACATTTTTAACCGCGATTGGATGAATACTTGCCGGCTAATATCATTCTGTATCTCGAGAGTTCTGGTCGCGAGGAGCTTGAAGGACGGAATCATGACTGTGTTGATATACAAGGTCTCGAAGGTCTCTAAGAGTACGTGTGCCCCGCGGGGTATAAGTGGCTTGTCGGGGTAGGTTTCGTCGAGGTATTTGGCAATAGCATGGGAGTCGGAGATTACTACGCCAGTGTTGGGGTCTTTAATGGTTGGCACGGTGTATCTTTTCCCAGCTGTTGGAGATGCGCCAACACCTTTCATGGTTGCAACAATGTCACAAAACTCCACCCAGATAACCTCATACGGAAGGTCTTTGTAGCCGAAACAGAATCTGATGCGTAGTGTGAGTCGGTCATCATGAGTTGCAATGCGCCCACAGCACCTTGTCTTTGATGGGTTGGGTGCCCATTTTTTCTTGGGGAGCTTGGATGGTATGTCGTACAAGATGATGGGTTGCATTCTGCAAGTAGCTGCAGTACTTACGATGTGATTCTGGTATTTATAATCCCAGACGTTTTGAGTGTCTCGCTGGCAGGTCACCGGTTCGCTGACCCGTAAAAGCTGTCGTTTTCACACATCTTGTCCAGATAGTCATAACGGCAGCAGCCGGGTCACGGGAGGCCGCATTCCTGCCCACCCATCCAGACATGCTTGTATCAAAATGGCCCGGCTTGCCATGCTTTGGCTACTGAAGGAATTCTCGAGCACATTGGAAGCATATATTTTCCCCAAAATTACCGTTTCCCTCGCTAAGTCGTCGCTATTCAAGAACTTGACAGATTTCTTGATGTTGCCGATGTTCCTATCAGGTGTCAAGCTACTGGCAGGATTGTCCCACCTCTGCAGTGTCTGTGACAGGAGGTGTCATGGTTCGTTTTCATCATTGAAACTTACGCACACAGGACATAGGAACAAAAACAATCAGCTACCGATGTGGCATGACGTCTTTGATGAGTTCAAGTTGCATCTCTTCTCGGGAAGATCGCTTAGTATGTCGTACAGGATAATGAATCGCATAATATTGTTGGCAGCTGCAGCACTTAGTAACTTTGAGATCTCAAGTTACCGGGATTCCATATCACGCCAGGCGATATTCCTGCTGAACCTTATCCAGCACCTTTGCCCATCTCCCCTCCCAATATCCACCACTATCGTATCCAGTAGCGGTCAGTGGTGAACTGACGCTGACGCTAGCTCATGAAGACGGCAAGCACGGCCTCACCGTATTGTCTCCCGACAAACTTATGGCTATGGTTACTATCATTGCTCTGACCTGGAGATCCGCATAAATGGTGGTGTTCTACCCGTGTATGGTACCACTGTAAGGATTTCTGTGACTCTAGAAAATACAAGCGACACCTTCTAGTGAACCTTGGTGTCTATCAAACAACAGCACCAGTTGCTTTGTGTATCTCTACACCAGGGGGTGCGCCCAAAGCTATTGTGAATGGTTAAAGCGTGAAATGTAAACTTTCCTTGATGCTTACCTTCTTTTATTGCACCATACAGTAAAAACTGCCCGGACACAAGGCCTGCGGTCATGATCATCCTAGGTCCGAGACCAGCAAAAAGGCCACGGAAACCAGCCTCCCGAGCGAGTACTGCAAGTCGATGCGGCATGGTGCCCTTTGGTCCATGTCCCTTGTTTATCTGACTCAGTAAGGTATCCGCTGGCTGCATGCAGAGGTTAGACAATCTGGGTGAAGAGATTTCCGAGTTGACACAGATACTCACCTGACTCAGAATGGCTGCTGCAAAACCTGCGATGACGCCGCTACCGAGCTGTATTGTGAATTTGCTGGTACTGGATAATGTGCGACGAGTCTCTTCGGAAATTGAACGAAAAACAATCTCGTGACATAATTCGTTCACCGTAAATTGCCCGATAGCGTAAGGTATCTGTCTGGACAGAACATTATTTATGCGAAAGTCGTCAGTCATTATAGGCTCACTTGCAGAGAATCGGTAAAAAGCCTGCGTAAAGCTCGCGCATGCCACCCTCACGCGCTATACGAGTGAAACCCGTGACAAGTCCAGTTGCGTAAGTTCTGTCTGACACGAGACGGATCCGAGTGGCTTCTAAAGGTGTCAGAAGGATATCTGCGAAAAACCTATGATAAAATGTAGGGAAATTTGAAGATCATCAGTACATCGCGACATACTCAGCAATACTGGCTGATCCAAGGTAGATTGCCGTTCGATACTTGACTGCCGCCTCCGGGCCACCTACAGACTCGACTGCCTTTTTCTTCCAATATTCGTAACCAGCGAATTTTGCGCCTCCTTGTATAAGATAACCAACTGCAGTTGGGCCGAAACCTGTAAGGAGAGCTCTGGGACCTTCTGTCGCGATAACATAACGCGTTCCGGTCAACATGTTCAGCTTCTTGTATGCGGGATCAATTTGAATTCGCGTTTTCACGACGTCGACAGCTGCACGAGTGAACGGTGGGTCAAAAGACAAGAAAGTTGCGCCTCACGCGTCATTGCACCGTGGGTGATCCTTTATCTGTGTAAATGCATGGTTGGTATGGATCGTCGGGGAGACTTACGTGCAGCATAGTGCTCCTGAGATGGATGTCTTCAGAATCGCGTATTAGGAGATATAGTGATTGTTAGACATTACCTGCGAGGAAGAAAGAAGAGTAATCTTTTGAGGTGAACTGGGGGATCGCACCAGCGGCCTGATTACTTTTCATTGCTTTGCTCGTCATGGCGTCTAATAAGGTGGAGCAGGGTGCTGCCCGCTGCACAGCCAGTACTTAACTGCGATGATGACGTCAACATCTTAATTAGTAAGTATCCTCGGATGGCAAGGTGTCTTCTTGTTCTTCATGAATTGTGTTCTCCCCCGGGTGGCCCAGGACCTGTCATGACAAACGTAATCGATCAGTGACTGTCATTGCGGTTCCCCGACTCTGGAGGGTTCTGTCAGGTCAGGCACTCTGAATTTTTGCATGCGCGTGAAACAAATTCCATTTCCGATTGTGTCTCCGAGGTCCGTGCTTGCCTGCAAAAGATCCAACTTCCCGTACGTTCATCTGCTCCTTTTTCTCAAAGTTATTTCTTCCTATCTCTCGCATTAGATAGAATTGTGTATTTTTGGTCTCTCTTCTCTCGTTCACTGTGGCTGTCTTTTCCTTGCTCCGCGTACGTGTTTCGTCATACTTGTAACCTTCATTCTCGCTGAATCGTTTGCGACGTTGTCTCAGGATCTCGCAGCTTCCATGATTGCCCACCTCATGATGTTGAACACGAGACATCCACATATCCATTGATTTATGACCCGTTGTATTACCCTGATGAAGTATCCATGTTGTCCGCCGTCGCATGTGATCCACCGTGGCTCTTTGCATCACCTATGTATGTACTACAAAAGCAATCCGAACTGTTTGACAGCTCCCGTCCTGTGTGATGCTGTCTAACGCACTGGATGTAAGTGTTCTGAGGCATGACTAAAAGCAAACAGTATTCTTGCAATTTTGCAAAATTTTGAATCCTGCGGACGGAGCTTGTGAGTTCGTCTGACGATGTGCCTACCTGACGTTTCTCGATTGGCACCTACTCAGCACTTCCCTTCAAACTCGCACGACGTTGATCGCAGCAGCAGTTCACCTTGACTGCACTCCGCCGCTCTCCAGTGATAGTAGCCTCATCTCTCACTCCAATTTCTCCTCCCTCAAACACATCGGACCTTCTCCAGCATTGGCTTTTCTCTTCCCTGGATGAGTTCACCCGTCGTCTGGAACGCCTTCCGCGGGTTGATGTTCAATCATGTATTCGTTCTTTCTCAACCTCGCACTAATCACTTTTAGGCTGTCGGTCATGCAATGCGCTCGCCAACTTCGCACGCCTACGGTCTACCTGCGAGACTCGAATGCGAAGGTATTGTGGAGATATTACTCCTTCCCCATGTCGTCCACGATGACACGGGATACTATGTTTACATTGATATGGGACGGTAGAATCGGGGACTACCTGCTGCTCGCTACGATACAAAAGCAATTGGCAAAACGGCAGAATGCAAAAATATATTGTGAGTGTTTTTGGGTTCGAGTGGAGCACGCACACATGGCGATGACGCAAATTGGTTCCGCAGGATGTTATGTAACGACGAGTCCCTATTGCCATTTAACATTCATCGTTCATTCTCCTAAAACCACCTGAGTTCCATCAACAATCGATAAGCTCGGCCCCATGGCAGGACAATCAGGGTCACAGAATCTTTCTGTACCGCTCACACAGACACAACATGATAAGCTTGATCAAACTGTACCTGACACTAGCTCCCCCACGCACTTGGAGTCTCCTCAAAGTCAGCAGGCTTTTATCCCATGTCATCTCACGTTAATTGTATGCTAGGCGTGAATCAAGTTCTTTACGATTCATTTGTCAGTCCTTACATTGGGGAAGCTGTAGACAGCTTTTACCAGTAGCTGAAAACAACAACACTGAGTTCTGGCCATCGTCTTACTATGCCAAATTCTGCTCGATCGTTCAGAGTTCTGGAACAGGGAAATCAAGACTAATGATTGAGGTCAGTACTATCAAGTGCATGCATGCATCAGGTAGCTAAAATCATCAAACCAGCTCCGGAAAAAAGGTGTTATTGTCTTGTACATGAACCTTCGTGAACTAAGTGATAGAGGGTTCCCTTATCGAGACCCAGTGCCTGCACGCATATTGACAGAACGTGCATTGTACTGCACAGAAGACGAGTATAGCGCTCGTTGTCATGCCTTCTTTACGGCCATATTCCAAGTCCTCCAGCAGGATCTGAGCTGCAAGATACCTGCCTTGGACTCTTGCAAGCCTGATGCTGCAATCAAAGCATGGAATGACGAGATGTGCGACATGCGGCCCTCAGAAGCCCGTACCAAGTTCTTTGAGATGGTGGATTCTCGATATAAGACCGTGAGCATACTCAATCATGATTGATAATGATGCTGAATTGGATAACACTGCCGCACAACAGGCTTTAAAATCGCAAGGCCGATCATCATTTGTTAGGGAGGCTTTCAAAAACATGTTGGGTGCTATGCCACACGTATTTGCTGTTTTGGTCATCCCGATGCTGTTTCTTACATCGAAACAGCGGTGGCTGGTCACTTGCGCATACGCTTCTCAGCGACTGAAAATGGGCTCTGGAGTAATACTAATACTGGTTATCCATCAGAGCCCCTTCTGTCTTGCATCGCAGCAATGTTACTCCATGAATTACCTAGACAACTACCTGATGCTTTGTCTGTCTTGCAGAGCAGGATTGGTAGTGGGATGGTTGAAATCGGACAGAGCGGAGAGTTGATCAGCAGACTTTTGCTGCTTCTTGCCAAGGACCTCTTTATCCGCCTGCCAGTGAACCACTCTAGAAATGTGATCCGGGGTGTACTCTGTTTCGAAAATGAGCACTCCGAACTGCTGGACTGCAAGGACGTCTCTGTCATCGATTTCTTGGAATACCTTTTTGGCACGGCGTTCTGGTCGGAGGCGGGAGAGGAGGCCGAGACAGCTTTTGAGGATGCCTACATCAATTTTTCTCATTGGATATCTATGGAAGAGTTTATCTCGCCTCCGGATGCCAGTGATTTCGAAGATGGTACATCGGCAAGGTAAGCTTCTAAACGTTGTTCAAGCCATATCATTTCTAATATGTCGTTGTAAAGTGCTAGATGCGATGCTCAAGAATGGACATTGCGACATTGGCATCGCACAAGCGCGGTGCAATGCTGCCCTCTGCAGCCGCTAGTCGACAAGATGATCCCTATATATTTTGACGATCCCGACCTTGGCCCCGATTTGAAACGCATGTCCCAAATTTTCATTTCCGACAAAGCGGGGAAGAATAGCAATATAGGAGATCGAGGTTACAATACGCGCACGCATGATACGATTCAGTGCCAATCAGATCTCCCCTACATCGCTCTCCTTCTCGATCTCAATAGGGACCCGGGCCCGCAGCTTAGCGCTACATATCCGAAGAGGGACCCAAGCGATCCTGAAACAGGCAGATGTCTGCGGATCTACGCTTCTGGAATGAGCAACACCACGTTTCCATTCTTACGTCGACATCCTGACGCTGTAGAAAGGTTACGAGGCATTCTCTCTCGACAGAATGAAGCACCATCGCAGACGACACTTCAAGCGCTCGTCAGATTCGGGAGTACTGCCAGGTTGCGCAACTTGCAGTGGGAGGCACAAGAAGAGTTGTACTCGGGCAATTGAGCAGCTAGCAGATGTGCGTACCTTGATAAGAATTTTTGAAGATTATCCCAATGGCATACAAAACACAAGCACATACTATTTCAATTCAGTCGTTGGTTTTCCTTTACTTTTTACATGCGAAGCGATGCACATGCGCCATATACTAGTAGATACCAATGATCGCATCAATTGCGGCCCTTCTACTATGCTGCTTCCTGATCATTGTGTGCTCAATATCAACCTCCAGCAGCGTTCGAAAGCCATGAACATAGCAGGACCTCACCAGAACATGTCCAACAAATCCTCTGGCACACCCTGCAAGTCCTGAGCAATGCTAAACCGGGTCCACTGGCAAAGAAGAAACCTCATCCTTTTCTTGACACGTGTTGACCATGTGAGATCCTACCCCCGATGCAGCAACTGCGAGTCGAGTTTGGTGACTCGAAGCACTACTACCACTGACCATGGCTTCTGAGCAGGTAGATCTCCAGGTAGAACATACTTTGGCCGCAGCAGAAAGTACGCCTAACGCCATCTTTGTATATGGATACACCTATAACTTGATTAGTTCGCTACCAACTAGGGAGAGCGACTATACATTTGCAATCTTCTCAATGACAGTGTCAAATTTTCAGCGGTGGTGGGATGCTGTCGTCGGTCTCGGAGAGGATGCGGATGTGAAGAATATGAGCGAGGCAAACTCTTGCCGCAGGTGTCAGAATACGACATCCGGTAACAGCATGCTGCACAGCTTGCGAATAGAAGATTCCACGACATCGAGTTCGAAAGAAGCTGGAAAAAACATGTGAGATGATGAGGAAATGCGGCTCCTCATTGAAATTTCTCACCGTCATCAAAGGCAGTCCCTTGTGCATAGGAAGACGTGGTGCTATTCGCAGATCTGAGTGCTTCGTCTACATAGCAATTAAGCTGTGAAGCAGACGCAGGATAACAGATGGGACGTGCCTTTAAATACGCCTGGACAAAGCGGTGCCCAACTTCCACAGCTCCAATCCACGCGCTCACTCTCGGATCGCTGGTGATTTGAGCACTGAGTTTGTCTATACAGTGCTCCTCGTAAGTGATATTATGGGCTATCCTGCAACATACCCACCACTTACCAGGGATTTTGGACACCCACTAAGATCTTTGTGTATTGTCTAATACGCAACTCCTGTATACACAGTGCCGAAGTTAGCTTCTGGGCGAGGACTGGATTCGTATGTTGTACCATGAGATCATCTGCTATTCTTGAGACCCTCTCGGCGCCGATCGTATCTTCCAATACCAGTATAAAACAACAGACGCCAGCACACACGTTCCGTCAGACGATGCAAGATCACACTGCACAGGTACAAGGTGTTGTGCACCTGCCTGGGGAACGACGGATCATCACATATTCGAGGGATGGCTCACTACAACTATGGTACTTGGAGAGCGGCGCACGGATAGATGTTGAAATATGGATGGTAAGCGAATGCTGAGCGCTGAGCAGCGAATCCTCGGACGGTGGGAATCTGGAATGTCAACCTGACAATCAAAACCGGGTCATGTGTCTGTGTACACGGTAATTTACTCATCCGACAACACACAAATTGTGACGTCAAGGACACAGTAAAACCTGGGATGCGAAGACGGGCGAACTGCTCACAGTGCAGCTCACCTCATTCAAACACGATTGGAGGTCAATTTCCGCATCCGATTAGGATATTCGACACAGCCACTTGGCAACAGACTTGGATGAGGCTCGAGGAAGGTTGGAGGAAGGTGAGAATTGTCTTAGTCCCCGTGACTGCCATTCCACCCCGACCGCTGAACGCACGAGCTCAGGCGAATGACAACCTCGACGGCTGGTAGGCTGCCTTGCCTTATCGCACGTCAAACCTTGTGAAACCTGCCTGACATGGACACCTGCTTGGCATCGTTTAAATACTGACCCGGTGGCACATTTTGTGTTTTCACTCCTCTCACCCTTCCTCGCCATTTAATTCTCCCAAGTATGTATTAATCACCACCCAGACCGCCGCTGAGCGCTGACTCCCTATGTTGCGCTACCAGCCGTCGATGTGTGTTTTCTAACCAAGAAACCATGCGTTGTCGCACGCGGCATTGATCACGCAGTATAATCTGCGCGATGCTACTGTCCTGGCGCCAAACATTCGCGACGGAGAGGGCAGAGTGATTCAGCCTCAGGCCTCAGGAGTGAATGTCACCGGCAATGTCGTGTTCATTGAGTGTCTACTGAAGTTGTGAGTGGCATCTGAGCAGGGTGCTGGCCGATGCACAGCTACTTAACTGCGATGATGACATCAATATTATAATTAGTAAGTATCCTCGGATCGCAAGGTGTCTTCTCGTTCTTCATGAATTGTGTTCTTCCCCTCGATCTCGGGGGTGGCTCAGGCCAGCCAGCTTGTCGGACCTGTCATGGCAAACGTAAACATTGTGGTTTAATTAAAAACATATCAATGTTGGCTCCGGTTCAATCCAAAAAAAGTGTTCTGGAGTGAACAAAGCGGGCCGGCCTCGGCCTGCTTCTATCATTGATACTTAAACCAAAGTAATTTCTACTCAGCGGTCCTAGACTCCTGTCAATTTCCTCTCATCATGGCGCCCGTCACACAGATCATGTACTTCAAGACCTCTTCGTCCTACCTCCAGGATCCCTCTCGCTTGATCTCTGAGCTTGCAACCAAAAGTGCAGCAGACAAAATTGAAGGGCTTTCTAAGTGAATACTCGTGTCATTCTCGAAGCGTGCTAGCTTATCGTTGATCGATTAAAGGGCATACCTTGGCTTCGAGACAGAGGATTCAACCAATGCATTCTGGGTCTTCGGTGAGTCAAGTTCGCGACATACTAGTCCAACCGCGTTGAACTATTAGCAGAGTGGACCTCCAAATCTGCGCATGACACATATCATCAGACAGACACTTTCAAAGCTGCACAAGCAGCTGCTCGACAAGTTTTTGCGAGCAGACCTACCCATACATTTGCCGGGTTCTCCAACGCTAGCCCGATCTTTTCTGCTCCAGCGACGGAATTTGTCACTTTCACTCTCAAGGAGGGTGCTAGTATGGATGCACTTCAACCCCTCGTTGATCAGCTTGAGGCTAAGCTTCAAGGAACACCCAATTTCTACGGCTCGAGCTGGGCACCTGTCGTTGATAAGCCCAACGTAGTTCACGGCGTGTTGGGATGGGAGAGTGTACAGGTAACTCTAATATTAGTTCTTCCAAGCCACCTGCTTATCGGTTACAGGCACACTGGGATGCTGTAAGCTCAGGTCCCCTCAAGGAGATCATCGATGAAGTGAAGAAGATTGCTGACCTTTGGCTTGTTCACGCTATACTGACATCATACAAAGTGTGAAGTACGAACCAAACTTTGTCGTTGTAGCTATGAAATACAAATGTACAATCTTAGATATCCCCGAGGAAAACATTCGATTTAGCTGTGCGCCCAGGCCCAGAGTCTGGTTTATCAGTTCACACGTTCGAATCACCCTGGTAGTAAACTTCCTGCAAGCTATGCATACCCCTGAACACGCAATGTTGCTCTTGTCGACCAGTTGCAAAAAAATCGTTCACCTATGCTTCCCAGTCTTTGGAAGACCGCTGGATTGCGCTGATTGTATTTGTGGGGAGCGCAGGCGGTGTACACCAGCCACGCTATTAGCAACTCTCGTCTCAATATCCGTTCCAGTGTTTTTCCGCCATCACCACAGCAGGTTTCTATGGTGCCGAGTGTAAGCGGAACCAATAGTTGGCGACGCCCAGTTGAAGGCGTCAACACTACGTCACGGCCGCGTCAAATTCACTTGACCCGCCAAAAAACGCTCACGATATTTGCTTTTCGCCGACTTCTGCCATGACCATTTGCCGTTCTTTCTGCCAATTGCCACGTGCACGAGGCTAATTGCCCTACACTAATGCTACACAAACTGACCCCGCATTCGGAATATTGACGGATAATACTTGAAATGAGTGATCTCCACCCAGCTTCCTCTCAATCACCTCTCATCATGGAGCCCGTCACAAAGATCATGCACTTCAAGACCTCTTCGTCTTACCTCGAGGATCCTTCGCTATTGATTTCTGAGCTCACGACCACATGTTCAGCAGGCAAAATTGATGGATTTTCCAAGTGAATATGAAAGTCATCCTCGAAGTATGCTGGCTTATCGTCGATCGATTAAAGGGCATACCTTGGTTTCGAGGTTGAGGATCCGACCCATGCGTTCTGGGTCTTCCGTAGGTCAAGTTTGCGACACACTAGTCCAATCATGTTCAACTATCCTGGCAGAGTGGGCTTCCTTGGCCGCGCATGATGCATATCGTCAGACAGAAGCTTTCAGGGCTATACAAGCAACTGCTCAGCAAATCTATACGGGCAAACCGAAACATGTGTTTGTCAACTTTTCCGACACTACTCAGATCTTTTCTGCTCCAGTGACGGAATTTGTTACTTTCACTCTCAAGGAGGGTGCCAGTATAGACAAGCTTGAGCCCCTCGTTGCACAGCTTCAGACCGGGCTTGCAGGGACACCAAACTTCTATGGCTCGAGCTGGGCTCCTGTCATTGATAAGCCTAACGTGATTCACGGCGTGTTGGGATGGGAGAGTGTGCAGGTAATTCTGAATCGATTCCTCTGAGTCGCCTACTCATCGATTACAGGCACACTGGGATGCTGTTAGCTCAGGCCCGCTCAAGGCTATCATTGATCAAGTGAAGGAGGTTGCCGACCTTTGGCTTGTCCACGCCATACTGGCGCAATCCAGATGATGATGCGCAAACCCAACTTTGCATGGGAAGGTATTTTGAAGTTATGAAATATGTACAAGCTTGGATATCCCCGAGGAACATTTTGGCAAACGTTCATCTGTTTTGAATATGCAGTGTTTAAAGTTAGCCGTGTGCCCATAACCCACCCCTCACTTCACTTGATCGGATTCGACAGTGACACATTAGACTGGCTCTGGTAAGTATGCTTTTCATCAATTGGAATGCAACCGGATTTACCTCGACACCGCATTTACTATTATCCAAACATCCGCTATTGGTGGATTCACTACTGTCGTATGGTGTGGCGGCTAGTGGCAGCTGGCTGGTGGTGAATTGACGCTGATGTTGAAGGATGAAATTTGAACCGCAAGCACAGCCTCGCCGTGTTGTCTGCCGACAAGCCTATGATATGGTTACTGTTGATTGAATGTCGAGCGTTGTTCCCACTGACAGAGGAGTTGGACAAATATTTACCGTTTCAGGACGATGTGGGCCAACTTGTTCGTAAATAGGGATGTGCCCTAGAGGCGATATGAGTCACCGCCTGCTGCGCCTGCATGCAAACGCACGGCGAAATTGCAAGCCAGGCTTGCAAATGCGATTAACGGCTGTGATGCAGTGAGTTCTGAGCCTGTTGAAAGTGAAGATATAAACCCTTTCGTATACCTCGAGCCAACCATCAGCGCCGCGGGCGATGACGCCTTAATATGATTTATGAGGCAGATAAATGCATGTTTGGTGACAGTACGTCGTGGTGTGTGGCGAGCACGCACAGTCCACGAGTTGCTTATTTGACCTTGTGTGATCCTCGCCGCGGATGGAATAAAGGTGGTACACTACAACTTCAACCTCCGCCCAAACGAATACGTACCGTTCACCTCCCTCATATCCACTGTCGCCCTCGTTGCGCACCTCTCCTAACTATGTCTGTCCATCTCATTCCCAACAACGCGTTGGGCTTCAACAGTGCGTGTTCTCTCAGTTTCTATGTCTAGCGCCCGTCGAATAATTCATCTTTTTTTCGTTCAGGACCTTTCACGCAGCTCGTCAAGCAAGTCCTGACTATCACGAATAAAAATGCTCAACCTGTAGCATTCAAAGTTAAGACCACAGCCCCCAAGGTGAGCAGAGAGATACAGGGGAGGATGTTCCTGTGGCTTATAAATTCCATAGTTGTACTGCGTACGACCAAACTCTGGCAGGATAGAGCCTGGTGAAAGCGTCGATGTCTCCGGTGTGTGCCTCGTGTTCGGTCCATGCTCTACTTTGCTCACATCTTTGATAGTAATGCTACAACCGATGAAAGACGAACCACCTTTGTCGACCAAGTGCAAGGACAAGTTCCTAATCCAAAGTACCCTCATCACCCCCGAAAAGGAGACCAGAGACCTACAGGAATTCGCAAGTCTTTCTTCATGCATATCTTATTCTCATCTTCATATCTCGTCCACAGTGGAATGCGCAAGCAGGCGCTGGAGACGAGTGGAAAGTTTATCAACAAAAACTCCGTGTCGTGTACCTCCCGCCCGAAGGTCAAACTGTTGAAGAGGAGGAAGAGGAACCCCCTGTGCTTCCCCGCCCTTCTGTAGAGCCCGCTGGTGGACCATCTGTGAGTGCTTTGACTACCTGGAAGCATTCTAATTGCTGAATACGATCGCACCATCTGTAGACCTATGCAACTCTGAGGGATGCAGAGCCACGCATTACTCCACCTATACCAGAATTCACTTATGGTGACGCAGTTCAAGTCGCACCGCCCGTGCAATCTCGGCGCTCGCCCACGCCGCCTGTACCAGAGCGAGAAGTGAACAGTTCTCAAGAGAATGGTTCTTATCGGGATGAACTTGATTTCCAGAGATCTACTAGTGGCGGAGTTGGCGTTGTCAATGTCAACGTGCATTCGTCGTCACCGCCACCGTCACCTCCAGCTGCACGGGTGCCCTCTATCAACCAAGACTTGGAATTGAAGTATATCGCAGCTCAGGATGAGATACAACGACTTCGGGATCTCCTTGCTGCTGTGCCTGATCCGAGCTCACTAGCACCAGAGTCCATTGCACCTACCTCGATCGCTCCTTCGGACTTCCGAAGGCGACATACATCGGCGCTCTCAGACGACGGAGAGACGTATGCTGGATCTGACGTCGGCACCATGGTGGAACATGAGAGCGTTATCCATCAGGAAGGCGTTCCACTACAGGTGGTTGTTATTATCGCGCTTGGCGTTTTTATCACAACGTATCTATTTTTCTAAGTAGCCGAGCAGGGACGTGCTCCATTCATCCCCTTCCTTCGTCGATCCCTTCGGGCTCGCTAAAGCCGTTTCGCGCAGTACATGCCACGCATCATATACAATATTTTCTCCGTTGGTGATATGAAAGGGGTATTGGGGAAGTGTTGTTGCAGTTCTCATGACTTTTCACATTTATCACCGAGTTACATAGTACGTTAGCATTTTTCTTTTTTTGTTGTGTCTGCTTAGTGTTATCCTGTGCATCGCTATATATAATCCGATTTGAATCACGCGAGTATGGACGTGGTTGACGTTGGTTTTCCATGATAAGTCAGACAATTTCGAGGCCTATGCATCTACACTGTAATAGTACTAGCTAGTAGGATACCCAGCGTTCTGTACCGATTAGCAGATACGAATAGACTGGACGATAATATGTCTGTGCGCGGATTTCTGCCGTACCACTAAGTCTCTAGCTCGATCGAGCTAGATGGGGAATGATGTCATTGAATTCGCTACCGACCGACTGTGTCTCGAGTGTTTTACGATCAGGCACAGCAATTGGACTTTCCTTTCTCGCACGTGTTTCTAGATTGCAGCGGCGCAGTGTCGAAGCGCCACCGCCATGGCGTCATGTATTTCTTCTCGGCAATTCCCGATCGGCATCTGCTTCCGTCTCAATTTAACCCATATTATACAAAGCGAATCGAAGTGGACACTCGTTGACATTCGAAAGTGCGTTTCGTTACACTTTACGAAGCCACAGTGGGAAAATAAATTAGCAATTAGTGGGAAAACCTGTCGAGGAGTGGGACCCGGCCTCCTCTCCTTGTACCTGGAGCGCCCCGGGCCGAAAGTTGTGCCTCGAATAAATGCCTCACTGCGCGTGACTTTTAGTACATACCTACTACCATGAACACATACGCTCCAAATCAAAAACAGTCTAGGAAACCCGTCTTTTTCATTGCAGCAACAGTGATTGCTGTTTTGTTTTTCGGCTACACCTGGTTGTTCAAGCCATCTAAAACCGCAATCGTCCAAAAGGTACGTTATCATCGGTTCCCCACCATCTTGGCTGACAAAACACACAGGCGATCGTGGTACTAAAAGGCGACTCCCCAGTTGCTGGCACTATCACATTCGAGCAGTCTTCAGCAGATGGCCCAGTCAAGGTCTCAGGAGAAATAACCAACCTTGACCCTTCTTCTCAGCGTGGTTTCCATGTCCAGTGAGTCTTCAGCTTCGAATTCCGTAAAGTAGGTCAAGGATTCACATCATATCGATAGCTCTCTTGGAGACCTCAGCGGTGGCTGTTTGTCTACGGGGTCGCACTTCAATCCATACGACCAAAGCCACGGTGCTCGCTCGAGCTCTGTCAGGCATGTCGGTGACCTAGGAAACATCGAGAGCGATGAATATGGCACAGCCACCATTTCCTTCGAAGACAGCCTCATTTCCTTGAATGGCCCCACGAGCATACTTGGGTAAGCTAGATATACAGTAGCGCTTAATAGTATGAAACTCATTTCCGTTTTCAGGCGGGCTGTCGTTGTTCATGCGGTATGGCGCCTTACATATTAGACGTGGCTCCTTACTAATGCGCTGCGTAGGGCACCGATGATCTAGGAAATGGCGGTAATGAAGAGTCTCTCAAGACCGGAAATGCAGGCGGACGAGCCGCCTGTGGTGTCATTGGTTTGTTTCTAATAATTCTTCATGACAAGCTGGTGTTAATCAAGAATCGCTATAGGGCTCGTCTAAATCATCCGAGTGTTGGAGCATGCTGCATTGTCTTGTACTTCTCACGTCATTGTATTATCATATGTCGCCATATCTCTTGGTCTCTGACAATTTATTTGTCTTTACCCGAGTTGCGTGAGAGCTAAGATGGCAATTGTGCGGATCGATGCGCCCACCAGTACCGTGGGGTTCAGTAAGAATCGAAAGCCTTTGATCATCTTCTAGATTGACCTCTGACGGCACTGGCCGCGCCATTGAATTTGTCCTAGTACTGATACAGAGCTTCAGTCTAGAACTAGATGCACTTCCGACTGGTCATCACATGTCGGTTCCACAAAAGGTGTCTCAAAATAATAATCAGCCCCTAGGGTACTCAGTTCGTCACTGAACCTTAGCATAAAGCCAAGATGTAAACCAAGGCCGTCTCGTCGACCTATGATTTAACTCAGCAGCTGCATGCTCCTTTCTCAACCGTTCCTCCGTCGCTAGATGTTCTTCTGCAATTGCTTCAGTCACGACAGCTTCTCGGGTTGTTACGACAGCTTCTTGAGGAGTCGCATCGATGGGATGTAGCGATACCTGCGAACCACCATGCCTCACGATCGATGCCGTAGAACGCGCAAATTCAGCCTGCGCGTGCAGATCTGGCCGAGACCCAGGGTCAAGGCCACGAAACTGAGAGTGGAAGTGAAGGTTGGGTGGTGGAAGGTACGAAGATGCCCTTTCACGAAGAGATCTTGGTGCGTGGTCTGAGAACGACTTGCGAGGGAATGCGGGGCGACTGCAGTCCATGGTCTGCGATCGACCTGGAAGACCGCGGTCACCACTTTTCATGCTGACATTGCTACCCGAGCGATGTCGAGAGAACAAGGATGGACGGCGTGGTCTTGTGGATTCCACATCAACCTCTTGATCAATGGTGACGATGCGGGACTGAATGCCTTCAGGAAGATTGATAACTTCACTACCGCTGTATTGCCTAGGTTCGTCGCCGGGCACTGAGCTGGGGAGCTGAAATGCAGGGGATGCGGAAGAGTCGGGATCGAACGAGTGACTCAAATCACCAGTACCGGGCTCGCTTGTTAAAGCTTGGTAGACATCAACAGTGTCATCGAGGTCAAGAAGACCTAGCGGATTTCTTGGGAGCCAGAGGGCATTACTGATAGGTCGTGTGTAGTAAGGGTTATCATAAGGGATGTCGTGACGGGGTTCATCATCCCACGTTGCAAGAGGTGGATGTCGTTGTACGAGAGAAGTCGAGATGCGTGCCAGAGGCTGACGTTGCCGTTCAGAAAGTGGGGATTCAACCGTCCTATCCAGAATGGCAGTAGATGGTTCTCCTTGGATCGAGGTCGATGGGGTTTTTTCGTTTTCATCAACTGAATGTAGCTGCGAGAACGAACTGGCGTGAGGGCCGAACGGATTCGGTTTACGATGCTCATGCAGTCGAGGTCTTCGAGGAACGGTCGAATAAGAGAAATTCACCCAGGCCGGTAAGCGCCATGCCTGGAATCTCGAAGGGTGAGCCTCAGCGTCGACTGGTGCGTCCTCAGCACTACCAGGGTAGTTTGATGTGATAATCTGGCTTTCAGGGCTGTCTTCAGATTCTCCCGTGCCCATCCTGCAGACCACCTGCGCCTCCTCAGCATCATATTGCTCGAACCTGGCGCGGCACATTCGTGTCAAACTGACCGTGAATTATCAGAGCAGAGGTCGATAGAAAGATAGAAACACACGTACATCACCTTGACGATCGCGGTGAAGACGAATAAGAAAGCCGATAGTGCTACATTGACAGTTATCCGCAACACAGCCATGTACGCCAGGAATACGAACTAAGCCAAGAGTTAGTTGATCGTACAGCGAGTGGCAGAGATTAGAACGAACTTGAGATAGCATCAATCCTATGAATGGAAATATATCAACGGCGTTCAGGTATGCAGATACGAGTATCATACCATCCAATGAATAACGAAGGATACGGATCAACAGCATCTGACCATTACACTCGTAGTTCTTCGCATAAACATGTAGCAACTGCCCATCTGAGTCAGATCTGGCTTCACGAAGGGTACGATGTAACATACCTGATTTTTTACAACAGCTGGAAAACGTTTTGGTCAGCATAGATTCTATCATGAATCGTATAAACAACAAACCAGTCTCAACTGAGAAATACAACAACCCGAAGGGTATGACAAGTGGGTTAAGTAGAGCGAAGAGGAGTAACACGTGAATGACCAGGAGGTGGTTTGGTAGCCAGTCTGCATTCAGAAACGCTGTAAGAAACTTCACTGCACAAAATGATGGAACTCACAATAGAAATTGAATGTTCGTGGGCGAATTCCAACAGCTCTTTTCCTCGGAGTTACATGTCGCTTGGTGGAGGGATAACCGAACAAAGGCAACTACAGCGAGGGATGTCAATATCATGACGATCTCGACTACGACTTCACAGAAACTTACACCAACTGCAAAGCACAACGTAAGAATGGGATGCAATACCATAAGTTATGGATGCTTACACAACGCAAGCTCTAAGCCTCCATGAATTGCAGTGGTGAAGATCACTGCAAGCAAGTAGAACCATGAATTCACTGCAAGACATCGAGAGAATTGTACTTACACCATCCAACATAGAAAGGTCCGGCTGTCGGGAAACTACCAGCGACAGTATTTATTATCCCACTCTCGGATACGGTCTTGAACGAAAGGAAAGACTGGAGTGCAGCGGTTCCAACACAGAAAAACACCAAGACATTGACAATTAAAAATTTATAGTAACGAGTCATAATCGTGTCGTGCATTACGGAAAGAGTGATGATCGTGTGGGCCTTCTTCGCAATGAGTAGAAGAATGGGCGGAATGAGGATCGCGAGTAGCGAGATAAGGACAGTTGGAAGGAATGATTGAATGACCTCTTCCTCCCAAGGGTGACTGGATAGATAATTGTACTACATGGATGTTCAGCACAGAAGATGCTGAAGAAGGATTACACATACCAAACTGGGCCAGAGCGTCGAAATGCTTTGAATGGAGACAAGACCAACAAACAAGGACACCGGAAAAACCCAGAATATCGTGAATCCCCTGAGACATGGTCAACTACCCCTCGTGGTCATACAACAGCGGACCAGCACTCACCAGACCCCAATGTTTACTGCCCAATCTTTGAGAATATCCACTTGGTAAGTTGACCTCATAACCCTTGTCCAATCAATGTCTTCATACTGCGGGGCCATCGTCACAAGACATGCAAGTGGGTTGTTAGGATGCACTGCTAAGTACTCGCACGCCTTCCTTGCATCTGCTGGATCTTTGAAGGTTACAAACGCTGTTGATACAGCGTCGTATTCCGTAGCGGCCCGCGCTCGGTCCTTCGTTATCAACGATGTAAGGAGGTGGAGTTTGGCAGTGTAATAATCAATGCTCGGCACGGTCTTCCCACGGAAAAAGACAGAAAGGTGGATCAACGGCTGGTATGGGTCCAGTATGTTTCGCGGTAAACTGAGAAGTGCATCCCATATCGTCTTGTGTGGGTCGACGTTATCCGTCTCCGGATCCACTTTGCCACTGTCAGTTCGTGGTAGCCGCTGATTTCTGTGAAACGCACCCTCCGTTTTCAAAATGAGTTTGTGCTTTGAGGGCGCAGAGTCGCTGGTTAGCTGGTAATCAACCAGAAACGGTGAGAGTGTCTGAACGAGTAAGTCTGTATCACTGTTCTGTTGTCTGTTGTGGGCTTGACTACATCCGCTTTCTACATCTGGAGTCCTAGCAGGCCTGGGTATGGTGGTGTCCTCCCTTGAGCTGGGTGTATGTTCTACACCGTGCACCGCTAAGAGTGCCTTCTTTGCCAATCTGATGTGCGCGCCCTCTAAACGACGGAGGATCTCCTCGCGCCGTTCCAGCAATGACGCCAGTTCCGTCATTCGTCGTGCAATGACAACTCTGTCGATAGGTGGCACATTTCCCAGGTTTGGACCGGGAATTTGTCCAAGTGGGACACCGTCGCTTCCTTCCTGACTCCTATTGGCAGTTTCGCCTGTAGACATACCTATATTCTGCGGAATACGCTTTGCTCGATTGAAACCAAAAGCGAACAATTTGTTGAATAGACCTGGTTGAGTTGATGCTGAGAAGCCAAGGGAAGGCTTGTCGAGAGATCGCGACAGGTAATACTCAAAGTACTCCTTGAGCTCCTTTTCTGAGCGAAGCTGTACCGGCACGTTGGTCACCATCACGGTACGCAGACGTAAACCACGGTTGGACTGGTCGGTGTCAAGGGATGGAATATCCTGGAAGGGGTACTGTGGGTGAGGATGGGGATGATATTGTGGTTCCCTCTCGGTCATGGTATCGGACTCCACACTGCGTATGGCACTTTCTATTTTGGCTGCTCGTAATCTGAATGCTCCATTGCAAATGTAGAAGAGGTTGCACATCCAGGTAAGCGTGATCCAGAAGAGGAGGCAAATGTGAATCCAGAGAAGGGAGCGACCTTGCTGATTTTCTACGAGTGAAGAAATTGATGCTCTTGTCATTGACTGCAGTGAAACGTCATCTGGGGAAAAGTGGATATGTATCGGAAGAAGGATGGGAGTGGTCGTAAACGTATGGACGAGGACAAAGAATACTTATGGACGACAGCAAAGTCAGCGGATACGAATCAAGTGCATGTTGCAAGTACTCACGGCTCCCGCGCAGGAAACGCACATACAACGTTGCATCGACTCCTCTAAGTTCATTAAGCTTCGCCTGGGGGAGAGTGATGCTGTCCTTGACCCAAGATAATGGCCAGCCTTTCGGCGTCGGCGGGGAAGGATTCCTGCTACCGCTATCAGAATGAGAAAGAACAGGAGTTACGAGCGACAGACCGTGCCCACGAACGACCTTGATACAGGCTAGAAGTTCGAACGCCAGTTATAAGACAATGAGGAAATGATGAGTGTGCTCACTAGCCAAACTCCCAAGACTCGACGCTTCCAAGCCCCTCAGGCTGGATGTGAAATCCGCGTCTCCTTCTCTTTAGGATCTCGTGCGACGTCACAGACATCACGACTACTACAATTGTTATGACCGACTGATTAACAAGGCCACTGAGACAGTAGCAAATGTTAACTTCATATGCACTGAAGATTCTGAGGAAATAAACTGAACCTATAATCCTTTGAAAAGAGCCTGGTCTGAATGTCGGCCATGATGGTGACAATATTCAGTCGGTGTAAAAATACGTCAGCTTGGTCCAGACGAAGACGATACTTAGTATAGGTGGTACTCCACAGAAATGGAGACGAAGGAGAATTGTGCTCCTCGAATGACGTCTACAACTATCCGGAGTCAAGAACCCTATCCGTGTGGCTTCAGGCCACCATGGACTAGTTGGCCGGTATCGTGGCATCATGCTCCGACGTTGTATTAATCCATGCGTTGTTGTGACTTATTCAAATTATCCAAAAGTTTAAGTTTGCAAGCGCTTCAAAAGTGCTTAGTACGTTATATGATCTTATCCAGAATGAGCAACACGGGTGCAAATTAAGTTCCAACGATTGCAAAACTTATGGACCAGATGCAGTAGTTAGTTCTACGAACAGAATGGTCTACTTCGTGCGCATTATCCGTAGTGTGTTGGGCTTATAGACAAAGTTCTCTGAATAGTTCTTCGGAGGGATTTTCTTGGTGGGAGGTGGTTGTCTGCAGCAGCTCATGAGTGTGCAGTTCATGTCAAAAGCGAGGGATGCACTCACACGTAGTAATTCCAACCTAAAGGAAAGACAATGAGGGCAATGGACTCTGAGGTAAAGATCAAACGTACCTTGTTTCTCTGCGAAGTGCATTGCATCTTCCTTGCTTCTGAATGACACCTTGGTGCCCTGCATGTAATCCGCGCTGTACAGACAGTGATAAACGCCGTTTCCCAGGTGAAAGGGAGCGACCACTCACGAACTGGCCCAACCCATCAGAGGATTCTCCCACCGGCCTGCTCCCTGAAGAACATCCCAGTCAATGCGCCACCGCTCTGACTTTCCTGCTCCGCTTTGCATGGTGTTGCGGGCTGGTTGATAGATCCGTACCATGCGATGCCGGAGCTCCACTGAATTGACGGTCATTAAACATGGCATTTTCAGAGTCAGTAAGTTGAAACACACCTGGAGCGCCACTTATGACTTCAGCCGTCAATACATCAGTATGAGCAACCTCCGTAATTTGGGTGGTCTCTTTCTGGGGGGCATCACCAGTGCGAACTGGCTGGCTTTGACTTTCCGCAGAAAAATGGCGCGTGTAAGTTGGACACGCAGGCAGTAGCCGTCTCGGTATTGCCTGCTTATAAGAACGGAGCAGAGACATTGTCGAAATCTATCGAGAGGCGAACTCGGACGAGCCACTTTCGGGAGACGCGGCAAAGTCCGGTTTGGTGGCGGTGTAACCGTTCGTTTCTCGAGGTAGAGGATCTAAGCTGATCCATGCTTTTAGAATGGGCAAGAGTACTAAGTAGTATACATGTATCAAGTACATCAATCAACGGGCTCGGCGGCAGACACTCGAATGGTACATTTCGTAATTCTGTACGGGAACCCACAGGCCTTTTGAAGTGTCTGGGTATTCACTATTCATGCATTTCAGGTGAAAAATCTCGAGAAGTACTGACCTTTCATTCATCTCTGTCTTGTACTTCATCTGGCAGCTGCGAACCCAGCCACCTTAGGACACCGGACAGTATGATCAAGACAACATATACTGCATTTCCATTGAGAATATTGTGTTTCTTTGAGAATGCGAAGAGCGATGTGGTTAAGGCAGGCCCAAGGGCACGAGCTATCGATGCAGAGGTTTGGCAGAGACCATTGACGACGCCAAGAACATTCTTCGCAGGGGCAGAAGCTGTGACAAACATCAAAGCAGTAGCTGTATCTAAGCTGGTTACCTGTGATGGCACAATAAGTTTCATTGTAACACGCACCGAATGCCATATCCCATGTCACTGTCAGAATCAGCTGGCCAAGCAAGGCATACATAATTGCATGATCAACCATCCCCCTTGTGTGTACCAGCCACGACATCATCGGAAACGCGACCATAAGCGGTGTGAAGCACGACACTGATACACAGAATAGATGCTTGGGACCAACCCAATCAACAATTTTAGCCAAGAACAATGCCTGAAAGAGTCCATCTACGATCCCAGAGAACGCCAGCCACAAACCAATGGAAGAAGGAGTAAGACCCATGCCGCCAAGGTGGGTGGGCGTGGAAAGGAACAGCGGCATGAGAGCCCTGAAAGACACGTCAAGAAAGGACAACATAGCGTAGCTTGCGATCGGAATAACAATGGTAGGTGTGAGCAGAGACCACAAGAGCGTATCTGTCGTAGATTGTTGCACAAACGCTTCCTGATCATTGATACCGCGAGAAACACTGGGCGTGGCTATTGTCGACCTTGGTCGGCGTTTGCTTGATAATGTCTGCTAAACGTGAATAACGTGGCGTTCAGGAATGTATTATTTAGGACTTACTTCTTCCAAGAAGTATAACAACATGAAAAAGGCCAAGAGGAGCAGAGAAGCAGATAATGCACAAGCAAGAAAGTACGGGTATGTTCCCCAAAATGGATTGATAAATAATTTAGGCCAGTGATCCTGTGGCCGCGCCAGCATTCCCCCCATCAAAGGGCTGGCGTGCCAATTAATCAGCATCCATCGCAATAGTCAAACGATTCCGCTTACCCAGCGAAACATCCAATTGACCACGCCATCGGAAGCAAGGCAAATCCCTGAGCCATATTCGTAGAGTCCGTCAATTCACCCATCACAATCCTCATGACTCCAATGTTGCCATTCAATACTCCCCACATGCAGCGACTGGGGAGATCACATCAGCATTGCAATATCTCCTTCAACTGAAGCAAACCTCATGACTAGGCTCCAGAAGGCTGTCGAAAAGCCGAAACATATCATCGAAATGCAAGCTCCTGTTAGCCCGATTAATAACACTGGCTTGCGTCCAATGTGGTCGGACAACCGACTCCAGCCCAATACTGTCAGTGCCTGGGCGAGGTAAAACAGAGAATCCTGATATTCATGTCCGATGATACTATGAGGGAATGATATTTTTTGCAAGTCATGATATTGCCACCTACAATTAATCCGACATAGTATCCTACAGCCGCATCGTCACCTCTAGTGATCCCAATTTCTGTGATAAGCTGAAAACAGCTTTAGTCACAGTATCGACCACGGATGTTGCAGCAAAATGACATCCCATTGTAAAAGTTCATACCTGATTGATATACGGGTATATGGACATTGAAGCTGCAATTTCCGCAATTTCCAACATCAGAAGTAAGCCTGTCTGGAGTTGTGGAAGAGGAGTTTTAGGCTTTCTCGGAACTGTTGCACGAACAAGAGGCATCACGATGGTCTCGCCGTTTGCTATACGAGGAGAACCAGAAGAAGTGACCATCCAGGCGAGTCAGGGCTCCAGCGAGATGCTCGTGAGTGCGAAGATAGACCAAGCGAATCGCCTTGATATGGGACAAGAACAGCATCCGCATTGCAATCGATAAGAGCTACCGGACGAGGCGACATAATAGGGCCGACATGCTGAGTTGATAAGGAATTACTTAATGTCAACCCTTGGGCCAGATAGCCACCAGCGAACGCTTTAACATCGCTCGATCAGAAGGTCACCGCAAAGCCCCGGGTCCGCCGAGCCATAGGCTCAGTGAGCCTTTCTAAGGGTCAGCATCCCAGAAAGAGGTGCTCACTGCCCCGGGGGGTTCAAGCTTCTTTCTTTGGCAAAACAATTTGCAACTCGAAGCTTCTGAAGACGAAAATACAACAGTTCGATGAGTCTTGAAAACCTTTGCTGGAGACAATCGTGATGCATGACGGATGCAACAAACCCACCTCTCCCGAGTGGGGGTAGGAAGCATCGTCTGCGGCTAACGCCGATCGTCACACGTATTATTATGTTTTACACAAGTTTTACATAAAATTTTGCTCTGTACACCATTTCAACGCAATAGATATGGTACCGTTTACCAGTGAAAGAGATCTTTATTCGATCTATTCACTACCGGTGAACTGGTCCTGGAGTTCTCAGTATGCGTTAACTCTCTTTGCGCACCGCCGACGTTCAAGCAATCCAAAGCACATATCAATCGAGTACTGAGCATGTTTGGGTTGAAGCATGCCAGAGGAGCCTCCGAGAGTGATAACGAAGATGATGATGATATGGATGACGGTGTTGATGAAACAGTGAATGTCAGAAATCCTGTGAGCAGGATGATTGACTTCGACAAGTGATTTGTAGCGAGCGTTATTGATGATATTCGTATTTGACTTCATGATGCCCTGGACACTGCACTTTTGACTGATGCCACTGTGTCATATATACCACTTCCGTCCCCTACAGGATGAAACCTGGCAGTAAAAAAAACTATGGCTGTATGGTGTTGCGGGAAATAAGTAAAGTAAGTCGACCGTGTTTGTTGTGGAGACATAAAATGCTAATCAAATATGCACAGCCATCGTCCAACTGCGCCAGCACGTCAGCGGCATTCTCACCATACTCCAACGCGAGCATTAATGCTCTGCTTCCATGTAAGCTGCTAGGGCCAGCATAATAATCGCCGTGTTTTGTTCGTCCCGATTTAGCGGAACCCTTTTGCTTCAGATTTTGAAAATTGAGCCCGCCCCCGCCAGTTCCCGTTGCATTCGTCTTCGCCATTGCAATCCCAGTCACGGTATCCCGCAACCAGGAGGTGGGTAAGAGTCTGACACCAAAATTGGTCACAGCAAGGGATCCGCGCGCTCTCAACCCAGGTCAAGTGGTATAAATGACAAACTATCTACAAAAATAGGAACAACCGCAACAACATCTCATGCACTTGTGACCCATGAGAATTACCTGTCCTGCCATATTTCCCCCTGACGAAGCCGAAGCCGAGCGCTGAGCGCTCAAGTGCTGCTTTTAGTAAATGTGGCGCTAAGATGCATCCGAGTCAGGACAGACCTGGGATAGATACTCCATTTTGCAATTGCCCGTCAATTGCCAAGCCAACTTGATGTTGCCGAGTCTCGACTGGCGGCGTATCTCACAGTCGTATTTAGGATACGGGCTTTCTGGCCCGGGGATTGGATCAATGTCGCGCGATAGAGCTTGACATGGCCATATGACCTCGTTCGATAAAGTCTGTCGTGCTAGGTGAGCAAGTATTAAAGGAATACTCACAGTCTTGAGAACACCCATTTCTTACATGATTGACCTCCAGAGAAGAGTCGCCATTATCGGCGCGGGGTAAGTAACACTTTTGATTTGATTCTACGCCAACTGAATATCCGCTCGAAGTGTTGGCGGGTTGTCCCAAGCTATTGCTCTCAAAACTAAGCTCGGATTTCACGATTTTACAGTGGGTGCATCCATCAAACAAGTGGTATGATCACTGAGTATTTCAACAGATATATGAGAAAGGGTCTGAAGTTGGTGGGGTGTGGAGGGTATGTTGTTGTGATGCGCGACATGTTCTCCTGACAATTTTTCACACAGGCCAACACATATCCTGTAGGGTCAACGACTGAAACTGCGGAATATCGCTCACCTCCAGATCTCTTCTAGGGATGCTCGTCGGATGTCCAGATTCATTGGTACAGCTTATCATCAGACCTTTACCCATACTGGAACAAGTCGCATGGCCTTCAACCGGAGATTCAAGCCTACTGGATTGACCTCTCGAAGAAATACAATCTATATCCACACATCGCGTTCAACACAAAAGTGATATCTGCCGAGTGGGATGATGTCAAACAACAATACATCATCGTCGCAGAAGATGTCTTTTCAGGCAAGAGAATATCGAGCGTGGCCCATGTCGTGATATCTGCCGTTGGTATCTTGGATGCCCCAAGGATTCCATACGAGATCCCTGGAGTTCGGAAGTTTCAAGGGGTTTCGTTTCATTCCGCACAGTGGCCAGGCTCGATAGATCTGCGGAATAAGCGCGTTGCAGTGATTGGAAATGCATCCTCCGGGTGAGTCACGACGACTTCTGCGCAGGTAATCGGTGGTGACATGACATACAACAAGAGCACAGTTCGTGCCATCTGTATCTGAAGACCCGTCTGTCGAAGTAGTCAACTTCATCCGCACCCCGACCTGGTTCAACAGTCGAGTGAGATTCATTGTACCATGTTCGATAATATTAACAACTAAATAAATATTCAAGCCACATATTCCGTACTCGGACACCGAGAAATGGATTTTTGCCAACATCCCTCTGGCAATGCGGCTGCACCGAGCTTGGATCATGTTCTGGGTCAGACCAAACGTTGCAGGGTTTTAGCTTGCTGACATTAGTTGTAGTTTGATTTTCCCTCTCTCGTACGCCCGAGTGACAAAACTCTCAAGAAACGACGCGAGGTGAGCAGACTCCGAAAGTCTCGGGGCATTCGTTCTAACATCTCCTGCTAGGCGATGACGAAATACATCCTTGATAACGCACCGAGTAGGTACCATGCTCATATGATACCCGATTATCGTAAGTACGTGTCTGATCAAGGAACCTTTTTTGTGCTCACGTCCTCCACAGCTCCAGGCTGCAAGCGGACCGGTTCGTCGGCGGTGGTTGAACTTAGAATGTGTTCTTTCTCATTTCATTCCATGCAGTCGCAAACAGCGGTTTCCTGGATGTTCTCCATCGGCCTAACTTGACACTGAACTTCGACGGAATTGACAACATAGCGGAGGATGGCATCGTCACGAAAACTGGTATGCACGGGCCGTCAACGACATCACCACCCTCCTCACATTAGTTCAGGTGAAATGTTGCCATTCGATGTCATCGTATACGCGACCGGGTTCATCAGCGTAAGTGCTATTTACACAGACCTAATAATCTATCAGATACCAACCGCAGAAACAGGACCGATACCCAATGCACGTTCGAGGCTCGAACGGAGCTACTATCCAAGGGTATTATGATGCTCACGGTGGCCCTACCGCATACCTCGGGACTTCAGTCCCTGACATACCAAACTTCTATTTGCTAGCTGGTGAGCCCACAAGGGACATGCTATCATCAATTTTCTCTGATGTATTAAATCCAGGACCAAACACCGTCACGCCAACATCAACGTTGTTCGTGGAAGAAGTTCAAGTAAATTTAGCGTACCTTTTGTGTGTTTCTACTGAAGTTTGTCACAAGATTGGATATATCCTTCAACTCATAGAGCCGGTCCTCAGTGGTTCTGTTTCATCTTTCACTGTCAAAGCTTCACCCACAGATGCATATAATGCCAAGGTTCAAGAACGTATATCCCGCTCTGTGTTCGTGCAATGCTACTCCTGGACGCGTATGAATGGCACGGGAAAGGTATATAATCCGCTCCCTTGGGCTGTGACGCTTTGGTGGTGGTGGCTTCGTAAACCACATTGGGATCATTATGTGGCAGTCGGCGCCGAGGAATGGGTATGGGCAAGGCGAAGAAAGGTTGTTAAGAATAGTCTGAAATGCACTGCAGTCTTGACGCTATTGTGGCCATATATCAGCGGCTCTGCTCAGACGACATGGTGGTGAGTCCATCATTGTTCTCGATGCCCATCAATTGAACAATCGATATATTTAGGGAGCGACTATCTGTGGCTTGCGACTACTTGAGCAAGTTTAGCCTGCGTCTTTGAGTGCCATATATATATACGAAAGACAGACCATGATTATACAAAATAGAATTTGCGTCCTTTTTCCTCATGAGCAAGATTGACAATCAGACAACCTGTTAGACCTTTTTTCAGCATGTTCGCCAATCACTGAGTATAGTCCATTGTATTATAGCTAGTATGATAGCTATATCCTTTGTGGACCCGCAGTAGTCGTACTATTCAATGCGTATGTGCAAACTGATATTGTAGTTAAGGCTGTCAGCTATATAGATATAATTTTGCTTCGACCGAATATGTCAATTTATACTGCGAGATACTTCAGTCGTTGATGGGCAATCCTTGAAATGACAACACTTGCTATCGCACTCCGGCAGATGGTCGGGACATTTTCAAGAGGTGAGAGCTATCAGGATGCGAATCTCACCTGTGACTACGCATTGAAGACGACCACTGCAGATCCACAAAGGTTGTAGCTATCGAACAATGGACCATCCTCATGATGGTCGACGAACATACTGAAAAAAAGGTCTGACAGGTTGTCGTCGCATCGTTTCCGATTGTCAATCTTGCTCATGAGGGAAAAGTATGCAAGCTGTCTAGTTGCTACTTTGTATAATTATGATCTGTCTCGTACATACATGCATGACGCTTAAAGACGCAGGCTAAACTTGCTCAAGTAGTCGCAAGCCACAGATAGTCGCTGCCTAAAGATATCAATTGTTCGAATGATAGGCATCAAGAACAGTAGACTCACCACCATGTCGTCTGAACAGAGCTGCCGATATATGAGCACAATAACGCCAAGATTGCAGCGCATTTCAGACTATTCTTGACAAACTTTCTTCGCCTTGCCCATACCCATTTCTCGGCGCCGACTGCCACATAATGATCCCAATTTGGTTTGCGAAGCAACCACCACCAATGCGTCATAGCCCAAGGGAATGGATTAAATACCTTTCCCGTGCCGTTCATACGCGCCCAGGAATGGCATTGCATGAACACAGAGCGGGATATACGTTCTTGAACCTTAGCATTATATTCATCTGCGTGTGAAACTTTGACGGTGAAAGATGAAGCGGAACCGCTGAGGACCGGCTCTATGAGTTGATGGATATATCCAACCTTGTGATAAACTTGAGTAAAAACATACAAAAAGTTCACTGGATTTACTTGGACTTCTTCCATGAACAATGTTGATGCTGGTATTCCAGTATTTGGTCCTGTCGTCAATACGTCAGACAACAAATTGATGATAACATGTCCCTCGTGAGCTCACCGGCTAGCAAGTAAAAGTTCGGTATGTCAGGGACCGAAGTCCCGAGGTATGCGGTAGGGCCACCATGAGCATCATAATACCCTTGGATGGTAGCCCCGTTCGAGCCTCGAACGTGCATTGGGTATTGGTCCTGTGTCTGCAGTTGGTATCTGATAGATTATTAGGTCTGTGTAAATGGCACTTACGCTGATGAACCCGGTCGCGTATACGATGACATCGAATGGCAACATTTCACCTGAACTAATGTGAGGAGGGTGGTGACGTCGTTGACGGCCCATGCATACCAGTTTTCGTGACGATGCCATTCTCCGCTATGTTGTCAATTCCGTCGAAGTTCAGTGTCAAGTTAGGCCGATGGAGAACATCCAGGAAGCCGCTGTTTGCGACTGCATGGAATGAAATGAGAAAGAACACATTCTAAGCTCAACCATCGCCGACGAACCGGTCCGCTTGCAGCCTGGAGCTGTGGAGCACGTCAGCACAAAAAAAGTTCCTTGATCAAACACGTACGATGATCGGGTATCATACGATCATGGTATCTACTCGGTGCGTTATCGAGGATGTATTTCGTCATCGCCTAGCAGAAAACGTTAGAACAAATGCCACAGGCCTTTGGCAGCCTGCTCACCTCGCATCGTTTCTTGAGAGTTTTGTCACTCGGGCGTATGACTAAAGGCAATTCGAACTACAACTAGCGTCAGCAAGCCAAAACTCTGCAACGTTTGGTCTGACCCAGAACACGATCCAAGCTCGGTGCAGCCGCATTGCCAGAGGGATGTTGGCAAATACCCATTTCTCGGTGTCCGAGTACGGAATATGTGGCTTGGATGTTTAGTTTAGTTGTTGAAATCATCGAACATGGTATAAATAATCTCACTCGAGTGGTGAACCAGCTCGGGGTGCGAATGAAGTTGACTACTTCGACAGACGGGTCTTCAGATACAGATGGCACGAACTGTGCTCTTGTTGTATGTCATGTCACCACCGATTACCTGCGCAGAAGTCGTCGTGACTCACCCGGAGGATGCATTTCCAATCACTGCAACGCGCTTATTCCGCAGATCTATCGAGCCTGGCCACTGTGCGGAATGAAACGAAACCCCTTGAAACCTCCGAACTCCAGGGATCTCGTATGGAATCCTTGGGGCATCCAAGATACCAACGGCAGATATCACGACATGGGCCACGCTCGATATTCTCTTGCCTGAAAAAACATCTTCTGCGACGATGATGTATTGTTGTTTGACATCATCCCACTCGGCAGATAACACTTTTGTGTTGAACGCGATGTGTGGATATAGATTGTATTTCTTCGAGAGGTCGATCCAGTAGGCTTGAATCTCCGGTTGAAGGCCATGCGACTTGTTCCAGTATGGGTAAAGGTCTGATGATAAGCTGTACCAATGAATCTGGACATCCGACGAGCATCCCTAGAAGAGATCTGGAGGTGAGCGATATTCTGCAGTTTCAGTCGTTGACCCTACAGGATATGTGTTGGCCTGTGCGAAAAATTGTCAGGAGAACATGTCGCGCATCACAACAACATACCCTCCACGCCCCACCAACTTCAGACCCTTTCTCAAATATCTATTGAAATACTCAGCGATCATACCACTTGTTTGATGGATGCACCCACTGTAAAATCGTGAAATCCGAGCTTAGTTTTGAGAGCAATAGCTTGGGACAACCCGCCAACACTTCGAGCGGATATTCAGTTGACGTAGAATCAAATCAAAAGCGTTACTTACCCTGCGCCGATAATGGCGACTCTTCTCTGGAGGTCAATCATGTAAGAAATGGGTGTTCTCAAGACTGTGAGTATTCCTTTAATACTTGCTCACCTCGTACGATAGACTTTACCAAACGAGGTCAAATGGCCCTGTCAAGCACTATTGCGCGACATTCATGCAATCCCCGTCAGGAAGTCCGTTACGGTATCCTAAACACGGCTAGTGTGAGATATCTCGCAGTCACCGCCAGTCGAGACTCGGCAGCATTGCTGCATCAAGCTAGCTTGGCTAGAGCCGCTTGCACATCAATGAATTTGATATTGTAGCCGTGGGAACTATATATGGAAGCTGGTACTATAAAACCATCGATGAGTCTGCAAATTTATAAAAAAATGACATGAACACGGGTAAGTTTGACGTTCAAACCCTGATGTGACTTGGAAGACCGAGAACACGTTAATTTAGTGATGGAGCGAACAAAACACAGCGGTTTATTATTTCGGCGCTGACAACTTGGCACTTGCACGAAAGCAAAGAAGGATGCAGCATCAGTACTCGCGAACGTTCAACGTTAAACTTGGATAGCAAAAACGCCACTGACATGCCAGGTGATGCAGTTGGACAATGACCGTACATATTTGATTAGCATTTTAGGTCTCGACTGTCGACTCACTATAGCCAAGCACTTATTTCGCGTCAGACTCTACTGGAACAGGTTTTTTATTGCCAAGTTTTATGCTGGAGGATGGTTCGATGGGAATGGTGGTATATATGATACAAGCGCAACAGTCAAAAGTGCAATGTCCAGGATATGAAGTCAAATATCATCAATAATGCCCGCTACAAATCAAATCACTTGTCAAAGCCAATGATCCTGCTCACTGGACGGAGCGTGATCATCACAGGATTTCTGTCATTCACCATTTCGTCGACAGTATCATCCATATCATCATCTTCATCATCGCTCTCGGAGGCTCCTCTGGTATGCTTCAACCCAAACATGCTCACTACTCGATTGATGTGTGCTTCGGATTGTTTGAACGTTGGTGGTGCGCGAAGGGAATTAGCGCATACGGATAGCTCCAGGGCCAGTTCACCGTCCAATTCGGCGGTAAAGAGATCAAATATATATCTCCTTACTGGTAAACGGTACCGTTGCGTCGAAATGGCGTGCAGAGCACGGAAAAACACAGAGGGTGATGAGAATGCTGATCGGTATTCAGGTCGAGACTTCATCCTGGGATGGTTGTTGAGAAATTGTGGAAAAGCGTAGAACCCTTAATATAGTTTACCTGGCAAGTGATCTTGAGGCAGCGTTCGCAATCACGGTGTTGCTCAGGTTCTCTATTGCAGAGATTACCTCCAAATCCGTGTGGGATGTTGGCGGTATGAGCCGAGAATCGCCGTCCCTCTTTATCCCGACGGGATCCCATGCAGGTAACTGGAAAGCATCAGATACACAGTACGGTATAGATAACTCTAGTACTTCACTGAGATAAATTTATCCAGATCCAGAGGTATGCACAACCCGGTCGGCACCCCAAGTGGCGACAAGGTTGCCTCCCATCGATAATCGTCTAGGATTTCAGCTCCTTGTGATGTTGAGGAGATCAATCCAAGAACGAAGAAACACGTCCTAGAATTGTGTTCAATGCAAAGAGTCAAGCACTTAGCGAAGTACTTACCCTCGCACCGAGGGAATAAGAGAGTGTCCAGCAATCTCTAATATAGCAGGAATTATTTCTTCCTCTTCCAGAAACGGGAGGCCGCCCTCGGTGGCCCCGACATTCCCCTACGGTACTATCAATAATTTTATTTGAACGCCCACCAGCGAAGACAACGCACCACTGCCCACAGGATGCTCTTTAGTTTGAGAATCAACTCAAGATCCTCGCTCTCAAGACCGTGCTGTTTTATGAAATGAGAGAACTCAGAGAAATGGCCCTTTTCACTAAGAACTTGACAGCCAAGTTCAGTTTTCGACATTTCCCCGTAGAAGTGGGGTGGGACGACCCCGTCGAAGGCCCTGAGGTCAATTTAGTCACACTGCGGCTGCATCGGAGAGTGATACATACAAGACATCTTCGTCATCTTCTGCGGCCTCTGAGCTGAAGACCTTAGACAGGAAAATTTCCACCTCTACGACGTAGTAGATGTTACGGTCCTGGATAGGTGACGGTCAGAGAAGTTTTATAAGTCAGGGAAAACACAGACATGAAACCACATGTCCATCTCCCTGTCGATGTAACCTGCGCTGTACAAGTAACGGAAGCCCATCGGAGTTGACATGAATCTAGTTTCAAGTCAGCTCTACACATAAGCTAAAGGTAGCGAACAGACTTGAGCAGTAGTGGATGTCCAATTTCTCCGAGATGGTCCATCGTTGGTTGCATTTCTACAACAAGTTGCAGTACTTCCATAGCATCGCAGGCATCTTCAAGGAATTGGATTGCCAATTCACAAACTTCTGGCGCTTGATCATATATTTGAGTCAAAAGAAGACGAAGTGTCCATGCGACTGGTGTGATTGAGTCTCGTATGAGATCTCCGAGGTGGTTCGTCGCATATAGGCGTGTGCGCTGTGGAAAGTATATAAAGAAAATGAACAGTGCATTGAACGTGGCATGACTCACGACGTCGCTCGATGTAAGAGCTTTCGAGAGCACGATACGGGGATGTCCATCACTTGATATCCAATAAATGACAGCTTCTATCAACACAACCGAGCGCTCACATCGTATAATCCAAATTCGTAATCACAGCGGTGATCAAGTCTTCACGATCGCGCAGCTCGCTAAGGTGATAGAAAGCAGTAAAAAATTTGAACTTTTCCATTAGCCTGGGGACATCCATCTCCATCAGTAAGACCTATAAGGGGTTGCGAATGGCTCACTCGATGCCTTCTGCGTGCTTGCTTAAAGTTCCGAGCATCTCGAAGTAGCCATAAGTCAACGTCTCCGATAGCCTGTACTTGGAAAACATAGGGTCGGATTCTGATGTGCCGTTAAACTGCAAGATATGCTGGCATCAATAAAATCATGGGATCGACTCGATAAAAGCATACAGGGTCCAACTGAGCAAAACATTTCACTATTTGCTTCAACAAATCATCTTCCGAGGCAAGGAACCGGATCCCGTCTGGACTAGCCAACAACGTGGTGAGAAGAGAGCATCCCAAGCGCACCCAGCGAACATTGGGCTTGCAATTTAAGATCAACATAGAGCATCTGGAACAAGACAGTAAAATACCTGTTTCTTTGGAAGGTCAGAAAATCGATGGGTGAACGGATGGAAAAAAGACAGTAGTCGTCGCATGAATCTTGCTACTTTGATAGCTTCCTCCAATCGCTTGGGATTCAATAGTGGCCCCTCGATCAACTCTTGAAGCATCTCAAAGTTCCATTTCGCACTATCTTTTGTCAACATAACCTGGAGCAAAGTCAACATTACCCACAGTATGGACGCGAAAGTAAACGCACCTGAGTCTCGAGCAACGACGACTGGAACGTCTTATCGTCCATCTGCATCCCCATTTTTATTTTGACTTGCTCAACTTGTCTCTGTCCTCTTCGGACTGCGTCTTCAGCGGAATTCGCCCTATGATACCAAGTAAACATATTTATTCTGGCCATTCGCAAATGCTCACCTTGGGCGTGCATTTCTAACGCTAGGTTGTAGTCTCAAACGGTTGCGATTGAAGCTATCGATTGCAGAGAGAGCAGATGTTCCGACTATCCTGTGCTCTCCTCGGTTATAATCTGCTGCCAGATTAAATACACGAGGGACAGCCTAAAACGGATTCAGATTCCAAAAAAGATAATTGGATTCAGACCACACCTGTATCTTGGCAGCGACACCCAGGGGAAGTACTCTATTTGCCATATGCATAACCTCGGCCATGAGCAGGGTTGCCTTACGTGACAAGTTAGAGCCAGTGGTGCATTCTTCAAGCATTGCCGTGAGCGCCTATTGGCTGTCAAGTTAATAAGAGGTGCACAATGGGTATATGCTTACATCGATCAGACCAGCATCCGCGAATACGAGGACGAGAAGGGCAATGTATTGATCAGTAAGTTTTAGCGTTTCGGGAGCCTTCTCTGGAAGTTTCTGATCTGCGAGCTGATCCGCAAAAGCCCGGGGTTTCCGGTACACTGAACTCGACCTTGAGTCACCAACAACCCGTGATGATTAGATGACCTACTTGTGAGCCTTCGACCGTCTATAAACGTTTTATACCATTGCGGAGCCTTGATATTGAATAAATCGAAGAACATGTCGAGTACTATTTCCTTGAATCGATGTGAGTTCTTGTCTTCCAATACAGACTCAAGCAACACACTCTTGTTTCGAGAGACGGTATTCGTAGGGTATTGACGATGGACTTGATTGCGTGTTGATCCCCCAGACAAAAATACATCAACCCTATAAATCATTTCATACTTGGACGGAGAACAGGTCACAAGATGCCTACCGCTCCAAGTCCGTAGCATCAGTTGTATGATCTTGGTACAGCTCCGCATACGATCCGCGTGATCTGCACCCTTGCCATAAGCATCTGTGATCGCAGAGAGAGCAATCTGGTATATAAAGTAAAATCATGAACCCTGAGAAGCTGAGAAGAACTGCCTGCCCACCTCCAAGTCAGTTCCAAGATGCAGGTATGCGCGAGTTCGAGGGGAGTCGATGATGTGCAAGAATGTGGCTGCCAGTATGGGCCCGGCTTCGACTGGACCTTCACCTAGGGCATGCAAAAGGAATCGAATGCCTCCAGATCGCGCCACGAGGTCAATGTCGATGAGAACTTCGATGTTTTGATCAGATGCAGAAAAGATCACAATAAAACATATTCACGCACTCATTTCAGCGAGGGTTTGTACGCAAATGGGACGAAACGGATCTTCAGCATGCTCAGCAACTGCTACAAATGCTCGCATAATAGGTTCCGAAAGAGGAATCGTCTTTGTTCCGTTAACGCCGCGTCGATCTCGAGGTTCGGAAACGATGTCAACGATAGTACGAATGAGCTTGATGACTTGTTCCCTTTCTATGGCATGTTTGTTATCTCGTGCTAAAGATCTATTAGAATAAATGTGAGATTCCTGTCGAGTAGGGCAAAATAATACAATACTTCACAATAAACCACTCTAGAGGTTGTTTATGCAGCTCCTCTGCTGAATCTGAGTCGACTAATGCATGCCTGACGAGCCGATAGGCAGCGGCTCGGCAACGCATAGAGCATCGATCGGATAGAGCAGGGATTATACTGAAAACCGGCATCAATAAGTACTGATGAAGGCGCGTAAAACTGCCTACGCTTGAACAACCTCAGGTAGATTGACTTCGTAGCGGACGCGAAGACTGCGTTGGAGAATGCAGACAAATCGGTTCATTATATCTATCCTGGACCTGTCATTATCTGCTGCGGAAATACTGCTCGTGGATGACGGGGACGATGGAGGGGGTGATGTTATTGGACGTGAAAGCGAACTTAAGGATTTGATGCAAGCATTAGCCTGAGCCAGAGCTGTTCTGAAATCATCTACCCCGAATGTCAACTTACAAGTCAAAACTAATAATTTACAGACCTCTGTCCCTATCATCACTGTCTGCCCTGAAACGAACCCCGACTGGAGGAGCCTGACCAGCGAATTTGCGTCGATTTACAGGAACTCCGTTCTTCCTGCGCCTGCCTCGGGATGTTTCTGGTGCGTTGTGTATCAGCTGTTTCAATACGAATTGCGAAGAAGACGCACCGAGTTCGATCTTCCTTGTCAGAGACTCGATTTCGCCCGTTGCCATCTCGAGCTCCGATTCCACTTGCAAACGCATCGTCTCCTGTGGAACGCACTGTAAATCAATCAAACGGTGATGTAATGGAACATACGTTCAAAGGCAATTTAAGAAACCTCTCAGCACCCTCTTTGATTCTATTTTCCCGCTCCAGTAATGCATTGAGGGTATCAAGCTGGTGGGTAAATAAGCGCTTGCTATTGGCCAGCCTGAGATTGAAACGGGACAAAGGAAAGATCTACCTGATTATCATAGTCTCTGGTAGTCCCTTCGGAATCATGGAGTTGATTCGTTGGCTCTATGGCAGTAGACTGGGAAGATGATGAACCATTAGCTGGGTGTGATGTACCAGAGTTCTCCTGATCGATGCTAGTGGGCATCAACGCCTGCTGTGGACAGTGGTGATATATAGATGAAATATTGCTGCAGGTTCTAGAGTACTGCTTGGCGCACTAACGGTGACTTGGCCGGGGTCTTTTGGATCTAAACCTTGTTTGTCACGTTTCGACAAGTATTCTCTTACGACCCACCACCTAGTCAGACCTAGTCACGGTGTAGAAGTTGGACAGTCTTTTCCTTCGCCCCATACTTCATTCCTCACGTAGGCAGTGGTGCAAGCTCGAGTCACTATGAGGTCATTATCTGCAAATTGAAGTCGTTGGCAGGATTAATCCAGTACTGGCAATGATTCGGCGAATCGGTGATGCCCCGGGCCCAGCACCCGAAAATCTACTCGTACCACCCGCGCGATTTCAACGAGTGAGATCTATGTATGCTTAAACTCTTTCGAGCACGGTTCAAAACTTGGATTTGCAGCGACGTTACATGAAATTATATCGACTGTTAGCTTGTGCGGTCCTGATGTGCGTGCCAGTTAATCTCGAAATTTTGCTACGGTCAAACATGTTCAGTTGGCTAACATGTTCACTGGTTCACTGATGATGAAATTGATGTTTCTTCATATGTATGAAGACACACTAAGCTATCATCCTGACGGTCTCTTGCCATCGTACATTTGGTTAGTCAGACAAGTTGCTCAACTCTGAGAGTTTATTTGTTTTTCTTGGTTCTGATTTGTCTTCTGCAGTCTGTTCAAATAGTGCGAGCCCAAGCTGAGGCAAAGAGAGCTCAGTTGATCGGCGAAGCCATGCGCACCAAGCATCTCTGGAGCTCCGTCGGCTTGAGGCCGCGAGGGATATCCCCAATATGCTGACCTCCTCAGGAAATAAAGTGATGTCAGACCAATGTCAGACGCTAGATCTTGTTGAATGGTATCTTGTCTCCTGCTTTGTGATGATCGTTGCTAACAAAATCCTCGGTTACACAGCAACTCAGTGGAGAGGACACCAAGGAGTTGCTAAAGAAACAACCTCATTGCCTTGCCCATATCTCGTCATCATTCTCACCATCGCTGCTAATGAAAATTTCGCATATGTTGACCATGAGCTTATACATTGAACTACAAACTGCAGGAACGCATGTCTGGAATGAGGCATGAAGGCTCGGTGGCGCTCGTGCACATGACCCTATCATTCTTTACACTCTGGCTGCAAAACTTGGTCATGCGGACAACGTCTCAAGTGCCTTTGCCTCACCTTCGTTCTCTAAAATTTCGCGGCATGGTCAACCGTCCTCATATCCTACTATATGACTTGTTTACTCGGCTCATGTTACTTGCTTTTAAGTTTTGACCTTATACATCGTTGTCTTGAATGACAACACTTAGTAAGTTAGCTACTCGCACGTTCCTAGCAACCAACTTGAAGTCCAGATGAAAAGATACATGACATAAACGTTGACGCTGGCAGTGAGATCTTGAGAACTCACATGGTGACTTTCCCAGACGTTTCGCAAGGCAATTACATAATCGCAAGGACTCCACGAAATCGGTTGTTTGGATTCAAAGCCAAGTACCAGCTAGTAGTACTTGCCATCCACAAACACTTATCAGAACGACATGAAGAAAATAGGCGTTCTAATCACCGTAAAAAGGAAGTCTCTAAGAGTACACCAGACAGTCGAGTCCGACTTTGAAGAGAGCATCCAGCCGCTGCCACGAGAGAAAGTAGGACGGCAATTCCAAATCAGTGGCAGCGGTACCAGACACGGCAAAGATGAAGTTTCACAACGACAGTCATGTCTCGTGAAGTCGACCATCTAGCTGGTTGGTAGACCGTCGTATCAAGCATACAATTACTCGCCGGTATCATCTCAAGCCTAACAAGACACTCTAACACGCCTTGAGGCAGCTCCGCAACGCTGCGTACGCCGATGTCCTGAAGACTATGCGGACACCGACGTATAGGTATGATATGAATACCATGACACAGCCCTTATCTTGCACGTCACCCGATACGCCCTATGCAACCTTGACTCGGAGAAATAGCGCGTCGTAGCGGCGTTCTCGTGCGGCTTGCTCGAAGACCGGGATGCGTGTTTTGTAAAGTCATTGACCTGACTTGACACACTCGATCTATCCTCTTCAATAGCCTCAAAACTACCCATGCCTCGGTAGGACTTCGCTCGCTTCCCATCGTAGTAGAAGTACTCTCCCGGTGCCTCTGTGGAAGCTCTCCCATCACGACAGCGCTCGCACCAAGGCCGGGTGTCTTGACAATGTGCCCCACATTACCGATACCACGTTTGCTATCACAGGAAGACCAGACTTGGACGTAAACCAAACACAGCAGTAGCCTCTTCAAGTTTCGGGAACGTTTGCTCGATCCACTCAATCATGTCGATCTAAAAACTGGAGTTGAATCAAGGATGATCATATCAAGGCCAGCCTGGACAAGGAGTCTGAGGCGGGCTTTGTCGCTAGGTGGCGTGCCGACAGCCGTGGCGGCATACGGTTTTTTGCTCGCTGTGGTCCTTACTAGCTAGAGGGTAATTTTGGTTTTCGAGGAGAAAAATGAGACAACCCTGTTCGTCGACGATGAAGAGTTTCCCCTTTTTGGAGGCACGGAGGATTTGGTTGGCTTCTGTTAGTGTAACGCCTTGAAGTGCAGTAACAAGGAACGTGGTCGTGACCTTGTGAAGATATTTTTCAGGAGACTCAAATTGCACGTCGCGCGAGGTGACTATACCAACAGGTGTTTAGCTCCCAAAGATCCTGTTTCTGGAGGGTATAAGGCATCGGGTTCAAGGGATGGAGGTGATGGATGAACTACACGGATACCATCTAGCAGGGCGAGACTAATGGCAATATCTGTCTCGGTGATAGTGTCCATAGGACTACTCATGAAAGGAGTCCTGAGAATAACATTCCGGGCTATTTTGGTCTCCGTAATGACATCGGAAGCAGGAAGATCGATCTTTCCAGGGAGCATAATGAAGTTATTATATGTGAGACCACCATGGATGCGAGAGTCCATAAGATCCTTGACTGAGAGGCTATCTGATCGTTTGTAAGTTGCAAGAATGAGTAACAGCCTCTGAGGAAGAGCGTCCACCATTTTTACTTTGGTCACTAATTCGCATTATCGGCAAATTCCGAAGTACTGTAGAATTAAGGTTTAAGCCACATTGGCCCAGTTCTCGATCCTAAACTTACAAGCCCGCGCTCGACAACATCCTCAAGGCTCAAAAATGGGTGCGCCTTGATCGTCTATATTCACTAGGATGCTCACCGTCTTGAAACAGTTCGTTACGCCGCCGCCGCTCTCGCCACCAATCCCGAAAAAAGTCTGTCTTGCACCTTGATATCAGACCCAACACTCATAACTGTTTGGTCCTTGTTCAGCCGCCCGTGCTCGGGGGGAGTACCTCCGCACGCACTTCAAGAACATGAGGGAAGTTGCTGCAGCCCTCACAGGTCAGTGTCCAGATCATGGTGATGGTGATACCTATAACCCTCATGATCGATTCAGGCTTGAAGCTGACCAAGGCATACACCTATCTATCTGATGTCTCGGACCATAAGCAAGTCATCCCTTTCCGTCGGTTTGCTGGTGGTGTCGGACGGGCCAGCCAAGCCAAGCAATTCAAGGCAACCCAGGGTGCGTCTCGTGATATTAGACGAGCGAACTACGGAGATTTGACATTGACGATATACTATAGGTCGTTGGCCCGAGAAATCCGTCAAGTTCATCACTCGCCTCCTCAAAAATGCAGAGTCGAATGCAGACGCAAAGAGCCTAGAGCTCGAGGACCTCTACATCAAGAACATTGGCGTTCAGCAAGCACCCGTACGTGCATCTCGCTCTAAATTTCAGTCGATATCGTAATCTTGTTCACACCTCGTAGAAAACTCGCCGCCGCACGTACCGTGCACACGGTCGTATTAACCCTTATCAAGGTCACCCATGCCACGTCGAGATCATTCTGGGGGTTTCGGCTGAGGAGGTCGAGCGGAGCAAGGACAAGGACGCTGTCGGCGTATCATCCTTGTCGTCGTTGAACCGGAGACAGGTTGCCAGAAGGAGAATCGAAGCTGCACGCGCTTAATGTAATTCTCACATATTCGACACGGCTGGTGATGCGACGATATGCGACAGCACAAAGGCCATGTTTTGTATGCACCTATGCATATGTTATGACACCACACAATCTCATTCGAATCGCATTCAAAACCGTTATATTTAGCAAGAGAACGAGCGTTTGTAAGCACCTGAACAACTACAGTGCGGTAACAGGAAAGGTAATGAGTGGACGTGTTTATACGTGTACGTGATCAACGAAAGCAACCGAAGGAATGTGAGTGGACTGAATTATGAGTCAGTCAACAGAACGAACGAAAAGCAGCAAAGCATCGACAAGAAAAATGTACAAAGCAGACTAATGTGTACAGACTGGATCATAAACTAGTCAATAAAAGATCAAGACGAGAAGTGGACAGTCGACAAGAAAATGAATGATGTTGTTACGAATAGATACTGCATTTCCGGTTTATCTTCTTCCCTAAACGCTGGCTTGAGAGGGTCGTGAGCTCATGGACGTCTAAGGCAGAATGCAAATTTACCTTTTGTCATAAAAGATGTCCTCCCATTCTACTTCTGGGCGACTGAGGTAAGAGCAAATGACCTCCTCCATCCACTGGCAGACGTAATCCACACGCTGGATGCAATAGGGGGTATGACATCTCTCCATGTCTGTCGCAATGTCAGTACTGACTAAGAGGCACGAGTAACAATCATACCTCTGATAGCTCGCGTGAGAGGGCGGTAACGCCTTAGGTTGATGAGCTTATGTCCTGGCGCATTTGGGTGGTCTACACATTCTTCGTTACCACACTGGCGCTTCACGTCACCTATGAAAAGAACTGCATGAAGGTATCGTTAGAGGCCAAGTCAAGTCATCAGTGTCTTTAAACGTACCAAGAGTGGGCAGAGTGGGTCCACGACTACTTTGGATCGCGTCCTTGTAGGCCTTCATGCGATTTGTGTGGCTGAAAAAGAGACGTAGAGCGAGTAGAATCTCTTCGTGCTTGGCACCGACGGTCTGTGAAGTAAGGTGAGTGAGAAACAACGTCATAGTCTTAGGTGCATACCGATAAAGAGCCAACCAAACTCTGTCTGTCACACGCGGAAAACAATGCCCAAGAACCAGCGTAGTTTCCGATGATGTGGCATTCCTGCGAGTAAAAGGATGCGTCAGCTACGGCTATAATTGTATGACAAAAGACTGACTTGTGCCCACTCCAAGATAAACTGAACCTTCTGGATACGATCCTCCATCGACTGCGCAGACACGATGATGTCCAGTGCCCAAAGGTGAAGAGCCTTCTCAAAGGAAGCGTAGGTGGTCACCTTCGTGCTAGCGTCATTGGAAACGCCATAAGTGGACTTTCCAGTTGCTTCTTCCACCCAAAAGCGTGCAGCATCCTCAGGCTGGAAGTCCCGGTACTTCTCCCACAAGAGGGCGGTGAGTTGATGAGCCAGGAGCTCCATTCCTTGCGGAGAAGCGAATTTGGACAACTTGATCTTCGAAAACTCCCCCTTAACCATCGCCTTCTTGCCGCGAGGCTCCCATAAACTACAGAGCTCTTCAGCTGGTGAAGAGCCTTGAATGAGTTGAACCGTCTTCTCGAGGCGACGTCCGTTGTGTTCTTTAGCGCACGCAGCATTGTGCAAGGTGTCGATAAGTTTTGAGGAAACACTGCGGGGGAGATCTCGAGAGAGATCAGAGAATGCGAATTGCAGGAGAGGTGTGAAGACCTCCTGGTCTTCTGAGTGACGCCAATGAAGATCGACCCACTGGTTAAGCAGGCGAGCTACACGCATCTTGACGTGCATGGACTGAATGTGAGTTTGGTCGGGAGACAAGCAACCAGGTAACTTCTCCTTGTATCGCTCTATGAAAGCCTCGAGAACGAGTGCTGGAGTCGAAAAGTAGCGGAAGCAGAGAAAAAAGACATCTGACAGCTCCAGGTCGTCATCAGAGACTGCCGATGTCAGATACCTGACAAGGCCCTTCAATGAAGCAAGCTGAAGAACCCCATTCTTGTCTAGGAAGAGTTCCGTGCTGTCATCCGGGTGAGGGAAGGATTTCTCCAGCTTGTCATTCAATAGCTCGGGGAAGAGGGCAATCGAGTTCCTGATATTCGCAGTCGCGCGAGCATGTCCTGCGCAAGTTGTGAGTTTCTCGACAGATGCCGCTTTGTCCGCCTTTGCAGATGACTGGGAGATTTTGCGGCGCAAGTTGACTGAAAGTGGCCCAAGAATGGCAGCCAGTCCCCGTTTCGTGTGTTTGATCGCCAGGGCCTTCGCAAGAGAGCCCAGTTCGTCCGCCTCTTCAACGCATGTCCTGTCCGTCGATGATCCTTCACTAGACTGGTGGGTATCCCCTGACAGCAAAGAATTTCGGCGAGGTCCATTGATGTGGTCGCTATTTTCTTCCGCTTCTATCTCCTCTTCACATTCTTCGGGAGTATCAGGAAGGGGTTTCAGTTGACGCATCTCGAGCTCGGCAACTTGCATGAGCCTTTTCAGGCTGGACATTATAGCGTCCAAATATCCAAGAGTCTCCCAAATAAATTGCCTCCTACAAACCAGTTCAAAGCTCTTGTTGTCGAGGAGCGGCTGGATATGGCTCATCAAGAGGAGCTTGTAGTGCCGGATTCCGGATTCAGCGTTCCTGTAGCCTGAAGCATGCCGAACGTCTTCGGGGAGTTGAGACATGGAGCGCAAAATCGTAGTCAAACCGTGCAAAAAGGTTGGGGTCAAAGAACGGATCGATTCGATGTCCTGTGCGTCTGCGGCTTCGCGGAAAAGTCTGACGGGATCGAGGATCGCTGGGAACGTCCTTTGGATGTCGAACTGTGGGACATTGAGGGACAATATACAGGTCGATGAAACAGCGCTGTTGTCACTGCTAGTACTGATGTCCGACTTCTGCGTAAGAGATTCTCTAGGGCCATGTGCGATGACTTCTGGTTCTGGTTCGAGCCGAGGAGCTGCTTTCAGCCTGATAGTGCGAGACTTCGAGAGACTTGTAGGTATTGTGCTTGCCATTGAGACGATACAGGTATCAACGCGAATAATGAGCGAGAGCTGATGTTTTAAGATAACACCAGGTTTTATGGCCAAGCTTTGGACACCCATTGTTTAGTTGTGGAAGTTGTGGGCTTGAGTTTTGATCCACAAGTTGTGCATGTCGGCCTTGGCACGAGGAGGTGTGTCCACATGGAAGGACAGTGCAACAATTTGTATCCACAGTCAAAGCCACAAAAATTCTCGCATTGTTGTATTTTGCGAAAGGGAGATTATGGTATCATAGACCTTGAGCTCGAGCTTTCAAGCAGACATCTTTCGAACGTGGTGATATCAGACATTACATTTTCATTCTAAGTACGGCGTACCGGTAACAACTTTAGGATGATCTATAGTAGCTGGCAAAAACCACATCTGGGGCCATCATTCCACGTGTATAACGCACTAAATCCTATGAAGGTTAGTTTTCTGGTTACATGGGCTTATCAGTGCGCGCTCTACTTATTATAAGTTGGATTTGATGATGGTGATGATGGTGATGATGATGGAATTGAATGCAACTGAACGTGACAAAGCACCACAAAGCGTAACCGGTTGTATTACAATCACATGTGAAAGTAAAGCTCAGAACCCAGACAATAGCCCACAGACCTGATGAGGTCCTGTCTGGGGATGTGCCGCGGCCGCCCGCCAGGTGCGAGCGGAGTTTGTAGCTGACCCCGCTCTCATCTTGGTTGACAATGCCCGCCGCCTGCCGCCGACCACCTGCCTGCACTGCTGTGTTCCCACTGCCACCCTCCTGACACAGTTTGTCCATGCTGGTAGTGACAATGATGAGCTCCCAAGCTGAATCATACTACGTCCCGATTGGAAATAAAGCTCCGCTCGAATCTAGCCGGGCAGTTGGCACGCCCCCAGACAGGGCCATGGCAGACAAGAGTCTACGTAGACTAGACAATTTCCATTTCCCGGACTCAATCACATGCCGGTGACCTGTGACCGAGCAATGACCGAGTGCCGCGTAGTATATGTAGTTCGATTCTTTTACCATCATCCTCACCGCTTATCACATTTAGTTTACTTGCCCAGCTCGCAGACCTTTGTTCTTCACGTTTACACCCGCTTCATATTCTGATACCAGGCTCACTGTTACATAGTACATCTCAACGGAGTCAACGCAGACCTAGTGCACCAGGAGCATTCAAGAACATAATCCAGATAGAATGATTAGAACTGCATTGACTGAACTTCTGGGCATCCGTGTGTAAGTTAATGCACGTCTGCTGTTTGGAAGACATACATTTACGTCTTGTTCCGCTGTCGACAGGCCAGTAGTGCAAGGGGGTATGCAATGGTAAACTTCGTCTGCACCGTCGAAGTTCTCTCAAGAATGATCTGATTGTTATGCGCAGGGTCGGAAAACCTCCACTTCCTGCAGCCGTGTCGAACGCGGGAGGTCTTGGTGTGTAATATTACTCGCTTCCTAGCTATATCCGCTAAATTTGGTGTAGGGGTCATCACTGCACTTACGCAGCCGAATCCCGAAGCTTTACGCACTGTGATCCGTGAAACCCGCGCAGCAACTGACAAGCCCTTTGGCGTCAATATCACGATTCTGCCCTCGATTAACCCACCAGATTATGAAGGTTTCGCGCGTGTAGCTGTAGAAGAAGGCGTCAAGATATTTGAAACAGCAGGGAACAGTCGTGCGTAGTCTCGTTCTCATCAGTTACAATGATTCTGACACAACTCAGCGGGAAAGCTCATCGAGTTCTTTAAGTCACGTGGATGCATTGTGATACATAAGTGCACCACAATTCGACACGCAAAGGTTCGCTCCCCGTTTAATCAGACTAAGATGTATTTTTCATATGCTAAAGCGGATCATGTAGTCCGCAGAACGACTGGGCGTTGACGTTCTGAGTATCGACGGCTTCGAATGTGAGTCCCTCATCTACTTGTTTGAAATTTGATTGCAACAATATCGTCAGGTGCTGGTCACCCTGGAGAGGAGGACATTGGTGGCCTTGTTCTGGTGCGCTTTATCACTGGAAGTTATGATTATCATTACATAGTGACAATTTACAGCTTGCAAGAGCCGCGCAAGAACTCAAAATACCATACATCGCATCGGGTGGAATCGCAGATGGCCGTGGCTTGGCTGCTTGTCTCGCACTTGGTGCCGCTGTGAGTATTGTACCTCCCATATCATAATCTTATTGATCACCTGTACGTGCAGGGAGTGAACATGGGCACACGATTCATGTGCACAGTTGAGAGGTACGGCAGTGGCATTGTCACTCAATATTCTTCTCACTCGTGTTATCCAGCCCTATCCACCAAAAAATCAAAGAGAAAATTGTCGCCTCCACCGAATATGACACCACCCACATATTCCGTACCTTGAACAACACCTCACGCGTTTTCAAGAATGAAGTCTCCAAGCAAGTCGTTGCTATCGAGCGGCGGCCAGGCGGGGCCAAGTTTGAAGATGTCCGCGACCTTGTCTCGGGCGCACGAGGCAAAATTGTATTCGAGAACGGTGATCCCGACTATGGGATTTGGACTGCAGGTCTTGTACTTGGCTTGATCAAAGATATCCCGACGTGCGAAGAGCTCTTGTCGCGCATGGAGAGGGAGGCAGAAGAGATTATCGGCGGGATGGCCAAGCTAGTCAAGGTGAAGGCCAAGTTGTAATGGTTGTATACCTAGTTATCGTGATATCACCTTTGCTGTTTGTTTTTCGTAAGTAGGCAACCAAATTTAATGTGTGGATGAAGCGTCTCGACAGATTTGTCAACCCTTTTCGAATTACGGGCGATGCCACTCTGACGGCACAGGAGGCAGTGCCATTGATGTATGGAACTAGGTATTCCACGGCTCCGTGGGCATTGCACAAGTTTAAACAAGCATCAGGAAAAACCTCCCGTGCAAACTTAGGGTAGAATAGAGAAATTTTTGATTAGGCAGATGAACTACCATAATTTAGAGCTAAATAGATATAAAATCGCTAGTCTTCAATGAGATTAGTATTGCATTCTTCGAGGACGGTGTGGCTTGTCCAGTTGGTGGGTTGGGAGTCGACTGAGACAATTACATAATAGATTCACAATTATCACGTGATGTTTGTCGGTTTTGCGTTTCTTCTACCTTACAAGTAGGTTATGTCGCTTGGCCCATCAATCCATAACAACCAAGTTAATTCGAGGGAACAAGGTCGCTGTAAAGTTATCTGTAACCCTATGTTTTGATATTGATGGTTTTCTATCAGATAATTTCTGCAATTTGCGTTGATTGTGTCTCGCGTGATTGCGGCATGAATGAATTTCTATTTGGCCACTTAGTACGCTCTCTTGCACAGCATGTTCTTGACTCGACAAACCTTACCGACATATGCATGACCTTGCTCCGCGAGGTAATTGTGCTTCTAAATTTATCATATTCTACTCGATCTCAACCGTTTTGGCCATGTCCATTTTTTATAACCGGTATGTGATTGTAATATAGCCGGTTTCACTTGGCCAGCTTGGGTGGTGCTTTGTGCATCAGAGGTGACCGTCTGCGCCTTAGGCGGTCCTGGTAGATATCGTTTTTTGTAAGTTCAAGTTGGTGTTATTGTTCTTCAATATCACGGCTCGGAACGAAACTCGAGGCCAGACGCTATCAGCATTTTCTTGCCAGTCTGGCAGAACTATAAATATGGGACTATTCAGAAATATGTAGTCCCCATCAACACACTTCCAATAATTCACTAGATCACCAGACCATGAGATTATACCGCCGCTTCGTGTCATCCTTCCGGAAATACTTTGTCGCTTCGCCAGCTTCAAAAAAGGGTCGCCCTGTGTCACCAGAAACTTTGGGTAAGCGCTATTCATTGTCGCCGTCATTGAAGACTAAGCTCTGGACACCAGCTACTACCAAAACCGACCCGGAGGTTAAAACTCTGGGTAAGCGTTATTCATTGTCACCGTCATTGAAGACTAAGCTCTGGACACCAGCCACTACCAAAACCGACCTGGAGGTTGAAAGTCTGGGTAAGCGCTATTCATTGTCGCTGTCATTGAAGACTAAGCTCTGGACACCAGCCACTGCTACCGAAACCGACCCGGACGTTGAACCCGGCTCCGAATCATCCAGTAGTACTGAAAACCCATTTTCTGGCGGTCCCATGTTACTTCAGTCCAATTCCACCACGACCAGTAGCTTGCCCGAGGCTGCAACTGGTACAGATGGTCCCGCGGCCCCCGTCAGTCTCTCTGTGACCGAGCAAGCTACCTCAAATGCTTCCACAGGTATGTACACGGCATTCTTACCCCTAGTTTAACACTGACGCCACACAGCACAACCCCCGGCTCAAGATAGTCTACATGCACGACCGGGCGAAGACACGAACATAAGCTGCGTTTTTTTCGATTCCAACTCGTATGTTGGGTCACCTACATTTAATATCGACTCAGAAGATGCGACTGGAGCAAGTGGGCGACACATTTCTAGCCTCGTTACTGTCATATGCTGATCAGTCCTCTAGCATACAGCACTCCCGAGAACAGGTTCTGGCCACAGCGACCACCATCTTCAGTAGCCTATTCCACTCGAATAACTCATCCCATAATACATGAGCGTGTCATGTATTTCGGTCCTGGCACTGTAGTGGGTAGCCCGACCGTGAACGTCCGATCTCCGCGTGCTTCTGGCGCCAGTAAGCACGCTTGTTAATGTGATATAAACCCTGTATTGATTGGATTACTAGCATTCCGTTGATACAGTCGTTCCTAGTCGCACATGAGTCTAGTAAACGCTTGGAGAGTATTATAGCTTGAAGCAGCTGGAAATGCGTTTAGTGACCGCATGTTGACAGTTCTGCGTCAGGGATTTATTTAGGGGCCTGATGGTTTTCTTGTTTAGTGCGAATGCAGGGTCCTTCAAATTCATTGGCAGCTGAATAAGGCGAGAAAACATAATTTATCATTCCAAATTTCATTTCTATTGCTTGGCCTTACCGTTGAACATGGCATTTTAAGTTGAAGATTGACTCCGCATAGATGTGTTCCCATGGAAAAGTTTGAACATTTGGAAGATTGCTTGGCTGCTTCAGATGATTCCATCAGAAACGTAGATGGTGGACGAGGCCAACCTAACTGCTTTGTCAAAGTTAAATTTGACTTCTGCCGAGTAAGCTGTTCATAATGATCGGCAAACATGGTCTAACGGGTTGTCGTCATATTGTCCCTGATTGCCTATCTTCGTCGTGAGGAAACAGAAGACAAGGCGTCTACATCACATGAGTATGATATGTCTCGTAGACTATGGGCGCCTCAAAGACGGAGGGCAAATTTACTCAAGTAGCTATAAGTCATGGTAGCCGCTTGCATGAAGATATAGATCGTTCAATTGACAGGCATCGAGAACAATGATGGACTCACCACATGTCATATAAAATCCGCTGAGCAGAGCCGCTGATGTATAACCACAGTAGCGTCAAGACTACAGCGCATTTCAGAATACTCTTAACATCCTTTCTTCGCCTTGCCCTTGCCCATTTCTCGGCGTCGACAGCCGTATAATGATCCCAATTTGGTCGACGAAGTAACCACCAGAAAACTGTCCCAGGCCAAGGAAACGAATGGAACACTTTGCATGTACCGTTCGTACGCCTCCAAGAGAAGCAGTGTACATGCACCGAGCGAGAGAGCCGTTCTTGTAACTTGGCGTTGTATGTATCTGTGGGTGTGGCTTTGACGGTGAAAGATGAGGCAGAACCAGTAAGGACCGGCTCTATGAGTTGAAGGACGTATGCAATCTTGAGACAAACTTGAGTAGAAAGATACAAAAATCAAGGTATACTTACTTGCACTTCTGCGGTCCACGTCGATGCTGTTTGTCCTCCAGTATTTGGTCCTGTAATTATTACCTCAGGCTACAGTTGATGGCGACACGCTGGCATCTGAACCCACCAATTATCAAGTAAAAGTTTGGTGAGTCTGGAATTGCAGTCCCGAGGTATGCAGTAGGGCCACCATGCGCCTCATAATAGCCTTGGACAGTGGCTCCATTCAAGCCTCGAACGTGCATCGGATACGACTCCTGTTTCTGCATTTGGCATCGAATGGAATGTTCCATTATGTATTGCAACTTACGCAGGTGAATCCGGTCGCGTATACAATGATATCAAATAGTAACATTTCACCTAAATTATATGAGGAAAGTGATGACGCCATTGACAGCTCACACACCAGTGTTTGTGATGATGCCATTCTCCACTATCTCGGCGATTCCGTCGAAGTTCAGTGTCACGTTAGAACGACAGATACTTTTCAGGAAACCACTGTTCGCGACTGCATGTAATGAAAAGAGAAAGAGAATAACGAGTCAGTTTCACTACTGCCGACGAACCAGTCCGCTTGCAACCTGGGGCTGCGAAACATGTGAGCATAAATAAATCTCCTTGATCAGACACGTACGATGATCAGGTATCATATGAGAATGGTATCTATCTGGTGTGTTATCGAGGATGTATTTCGTCATCGCCTAAGTAGAAACGTTAGACCGAATACCCGGTCTCGGGGCCCCTGCTCACGTCACGTTTTTTCTGGAGAGCCCTATCACCCATGGGTAAGTGAGGGGGAGCAATATACTGTAACAAATGTCAGCAAGCTAACATTCTGTAGTGCAGGAGGCCTGACCTGGAGCATAATCCAAGTTCGGTGCAGTTGCATTACCAGGGGGATGTTAGCAAATATCCATTTCACAGTGTTCGAGTATGGAATGCGTGGCTTAGATGTTTTGTTTTGTTGCTGAATCATCGACCATGATACAAAGAAACTCACTCGAGTGTTAAACCAGGTCGGAGTGCGGATGAAGTTGACTACTTCGACGGACAAGTCTTCAGATATAGATGGCACGAACTGTGCTCTTGTTGTATGTCACTACCAATTACCTGCGCAGAAGTCGTCGTGACTCACCCGGAGGAGGCATTTCCAATCACTGCAACGCGCTTGTTTTGCAGATTTATTGAGCCTGGTCACTGTGCGGAATGAAACGATGCCCCCTTAAACTTGCGAACTCCAGGGATCTCATATGGAATATTTGGGACCTGCAAGATACCAACGGCAGATATCACGACGTTAGCTACGCTCGACATTCTCTTGCCTGAAGATACATCTTCCACGATGATGTTGTACTGTTGTCTGGCATCATCCCACTCGGCAGACAATACTTTTGTGTTGAATGCGATGTGTGGATATAGATTGTATTTCTTCGAGAGTTCAATCCAGTAGGCTTGAATTTCCGGTTGAAGGCCGTGTGATGCGTTCCAGTATGGGTAAGGTCTGATGATAAACTGTACCAATGAATTTCGATATCTGATGAGCATCCCTAAAACAAGCTTCGAGGTGAGCGATACGGTGTCGCAGTTTCGATCATTGATAATACGTACAGGATATGTGTTGGCCTGTGCAAACAAAAAATGTCAGGAAAACGCTTTGATGCATGACAACCACGTACCCTCCACACTCCACCAACTTCAGACTCTTTCTCATATATCTATTGAACTACTCAGCGAGCATACCACTCATTGCATGGATGGACCCACTGTGAAATTGTGGAATTTAAGTTTGGTTTTGAGGGCAATAGCTTGGGTTAACCCGGCAATACTGCGCGTAGTCCAATGTTCAGTTGGTACAGAATCAAATCAAAAGTGATACTTACCCAGCGCCAATGATGGCGACTCTCTGCTGGATCTCACTCATGTCAAAAATGAATTTTCTCAAGACTCTGAATCTTCCTTTAATACTCTCTCACCTGAGGCAATAACAAACGAAGTCAAATGCCCTATCAAGCCCTAATCATCGCGTGACCTCAAGAAGTTCCTTATCCTACCTATAAGTAACTGTGAGATATCTCATACCTCGGACTCCGGTGGTATCATGAGCAGGTTTGGCGCAGCAGGCTTCCGAGTCAATTGAGGCCAGAAAGTTATAAATTTTGCGGGTGTCTCGACCGCAGGCTTGGCGACGCGCGCCTAGTGGGGCTCAAATCCCGCCCGATGTGTGAAAGCAGAGATTTGGCCAACGTCTGAGATCTGAGACTCTGGGGCCAATTTGAAAGTCTGACCAAGTAGTAGTCCGGGGCCGCCGGCTGCGTTCGAGCGGAGTTTTAATATCCATGTCACGGTGCTCATCACCATCCCGCTTATGCACGAGTCTACTACTCCACGGGGCCGTTTCTGATACGTCTCTAGGCCTGGCGAGTGATAATAGATATACAAATACTCGGTCCGCCGAAGCGGTCGTTGCACGAGTGAATGGAGCGCGGATAGAAAGGTAAAGGTAAGTCTGGACTGGCGCGGCGTGCTGTTGACTGATCCGTGCTGTACCGTATAGCTCTTCGACGAAAGGTTCTAACCCAAACTCAGCTCTTGGGTCTCTTTCTGGCTAATCTCCATAGTGGCCGTGGTTTGGCGCGTGTTGCTATACCCTCCTGCTTTCCAACACCTCCCAGTAACTTCTCGTTCCTGTTCAAGTTACATGATATTGCTCTCCTGTGCCTGGTGTCCTCTGGTGCTCACATCTTGAAGTGTCCTGATAACTAATGGAACCATCGAACGGTTCCTTTCGTGTGTTAAATTAGAACTCGTGGAGCAATTCAAATTCAATGTATTTATTTCTTCGTATCCGCCAATGTAAGAATTTATTGATACCTATATCAACAGCATGAGTATCTCATGGAATGTCCGAGTCTGCCAGAAGATCTTCCTTGCGTGCCAGTTCCGGGACCAACGATTCACTCTCCACAACGTTAACTTGTCAATAGCATCGGATGATTTGTACATGATCAACTTCGCAACGTCGGAGCCAGCTGTTGGTGAATCTCTCGTTTTATATGCTATTCATATTAGTGCTCATTTTTTCGTATTGTATAAACCTCCAGGCATGAAATAGGCTTTGTAGTACACTGGAATAGTATATTCGACAGAGTTACTTAAATTTGTGTTGCCAATGCACAGAAGGCGTTCAAAACATCCCTTTTGCCGAGCGCAGCGGTGACCCTGAAATATTCAAGGTTCGAAGTCATTGCGGAGCTACTTACCTCCACACAGGGAATAATGTGAGCAGAAGAATCGCTTCCTTCCCGAGATCTTTCCGTGAAAGCTGTTGGATAGAAAAGTGATCAGAGCTTCAGCGCTGAGCGCGATGAGGCAAGACACTTGCGTCTAAAGGTGCGTGCTTGTCCTCCACATCCTTTTGGGCCCACCCTTCATGCCCCTTCGCATTGTTCGCAATCTCATCCTTGCCACCAGTAGACCGTCGAACAGTGGCCAAAGGTAAACGACTGCCAGGACTTGTGGATGACGTATCTATCTGCTAATATACTCAGATGATATTGCCATCGAAAGAAGACTTTCGAATAAACGAATATCAAGAACAGACTGAGCTTTGAGTTGCTGCTGCTAGGTGCTCACGGAATTGGAAATCAAATCGCATATTGCTCCAATACTACTATAGTAGACTATCATTATGCGTACCTATTGCCAGATAGTTTGCGAGCTTGCCTCACACTCCTTGTTTCTTTCCTTCATAGTCGAACCATCGAGGTAAGTTTATGTGAGCGTAGATGGCCAAATAAAAAAAATTCTATGGCAGGCTCAGCTTCGTCACTGACCCAATTTTCAGAGTTAAGCAGGTATTGCGGCGATGTCATGGATCCTGCACGTCGCGCATTTCTTATCTGTGACGACATCCTGAACATCCAACACGCTGTAGCAGCTCCCGAGCTATGCCCATAGCAGCAGTGCATGGGATCGTGATTGGTTTGGGAATAGACATCATCTCCGCGTGTTACGTCCGACATGCAGCATCAGATGCGAAGTTCTCGATCAAAGCTCGTTAATCACATGGCTATTCAGTTGTTTGTCTGATGAAGGCTACTGCGTATAGGAAGTCGATATGGGGCTGGCAGCTGACGACGGAACGCTAGCTTATTTACAGAAGATTACGGGGAATCGATCATTAGCTCACATACTCGCATATACTGCACGGGCATTCTCGAGCGACGAAGCAGAGAAACTCGGTCTTGTTTCTAAGGTTGTTCAAGGCGGGAAGGATGGTGTCGTGACTGTGCAATTGGCCAAAGGTATTGCCTCGAAGAGTCCTGTTGTGGTGACTGGGACAAAGCGCCTCCAGGGATCACAGGTATGAGACTGAGTGTCTGTCAACTCTCTTGGATCAATTCATTGTGTTGTTGTAACAGTGTTGCTGAGAATTTGCAGTACACGGCAACTTGGAACTGAGCTGCGCTTCAGGCTATGGTTAGTTTATCAACTATTTGTTTTTCAGGCTTTTAATAGATAATACTAGGACTTACAGCAGTTAGTCAAAGCAGGAATGGCGAAATCAATGGAGCCCCGAAGTTCTTACCATTAAATATTAAGGCCCAAACTCTAGTTGTTCGAGTGCACCATGTTTCATTCTATGAGACTTTCCTGATCTCTTCCGCTAATGAGAATTTGAAATTTACAATCAACCATCGTATTGCCAAAAATTCTTGCTGTGCTTCCATTTTGAAGACCGTGAAATGGAGCAGAAGTTGCCATAGTAGTGAGCAAAAAAAACAGTAGAGGAGAACACGCAGCAGTTAACACAGCATGACATGAACGCAATTTTAAACCGATGAGATCACGAGCAGTATTCAAACTCCGCCCGAAGACTAGCCCTAGACTTAGGCTTGGCTCCTATCATGGCCATTTGATACGTTCTCCCCGATGTGCAAGTACCGGCACTTGGGCATACTGCCAACCCGCCTGCTTCTGCCTGCCAACAGGATTAATATTATAGACACGCACCGGCCAAAGTCTACATTCGCGCCCACATTTTTTCGCCTCCGCTTCCTTAAATTTCATCCCTCGCCTCATTTTCCTTTCTGTTGCTCCGCTAGGCCTGCCTAGTAATTACTGCTGGTTAACAATCGCTGTTAACCGCATTGAATTTCACACTTCGCTTGGAAGTGCCGATCGGTCTTGAGACAGGCCTTGTGCCTGCAAAATAGTTTAGGAAGCTATGATTTTCCACCCACCATTCGGCGGCCATTCACACGGGATGACGAGCAATATATGTCAGTGACAACCTTCCTTCCTAACGAAAAGATAATCTGTCTGCCCTTCCGGTGTCGCGATGACGAGTAGGCTCGGAGTATCTTCGACCTTGTTGGTGTATTTCCCATGTCAAACTTAATGAAGTCAATCAAAAGGGCTCGACGTAAAGTCTACATCTCACCGGTCATCACCAAGGGTGAAGTTCCCAGAAGTCGCAGAACGGCAACACTTCAATCCGGACTGCATCTTATTCCGACTAAAAGCGTTTCAGAAGGATCGTAATTACCGAATTACCGAAGAATCCAGTGGTGCTTACACCTGTTGTCTTTGAGAATATCTTGACAATGCCACGGTATCAACCTGCACGTAAGTAACATCTTCGTTTGGCTACTAGTAGCAGTGTTACGTGAATATAATTGGGGAGGGAATGACTCATGATGCCCAACCTACCATTTCAAGGGATCTTCCAAGTCGGTGCACCTAGTATTTTCCCCCTACCAGCCAGATACGTGCCATCTTCCCGCGCTATCTTCGCATTCGCAAAGCGTTTTGGGTTTGGATTCGAAAGGAAGCTATGCTTTGATCCATGAGGTATTGTGGAATTTAAAGTTCGTGGGGCCGTGCGATAGCTTAACATCATGATTTTGTCTAAAGAAAATCTGTGGGATGTTGGCAACGTGCGTCGCGATGAGCCTGTAGATATCATACTATGTGTATGATTTAAAGTAGTTTGTGTGAATCAGTGTGATGAGGCTCCGTAAGGTTGGACGTAATGAAACAAGAAGTTTACGAGCAAGTTACAGCATGTTACGCCCTTGCAATGATTTCGTGTTACCCTTGGTACTTATAATTTGTTTTCTGCCTGACTTTGCCGCAGCTGGTCTTGTGTTGCTCCAGTCGCTCACCATCCTCGTCCATAAAATTATATCTGTTATACCTTCTTCAAATATTGGTCAGGACTGCTATATCCGTGTAAATTAATCTAATTTCGAGTCGTCGTCGCCTTATTCATGGTCATTGCCATCTCCACAGCATAGCGCTCAAGAATAATCCGCTCAACCTCAACTTGCGAGAGACTCTTTCTCCTTTCACTCACCATCCTGGCATTTCCTACACCTCCAGCCACAACTACTGACGAGCACCCCTGGTGGCTGCTCTAGATGTCGAACGAACAGCAAACACAGACCATCCGAATCACTGGTGGGTAATGCATGATTATTTGTACCGCCACAACTGCTCATCCGAGTCTGCGCACGCCCAGTCCTTGCCGCCAACTCCCTTGTGAAGCGAGAGGTCTTCAGTCTCCCAGACCCATTCGCTGTCGTCTCTGTCGATACCGATCAGACATACACCACCAGCCCGGTGAAGAGGAGTTTGAGCCCGACTTGGAACCAGCACTTTGATATGTGGGTTTCTTTGAGTTTTCTCGCTGCTATCAGTATTAAACGTGTTTCGTAGCACCGTTCGACCATCTTCCACTATCATAATCCAGATATTCGACCAAAAGAGATTCAGAAAGCGAGATCAAGGTTTCCTTGGGCTTGCAAAGCTTACCGGCCAAGAGGCGATAGAGCACACGGCCAACAGTTACAGTACTCATAATCTTTAACTTCGATACTTCCAGCTAACACGACCTGCTCCAGGGCTTATAACTCACGACCTTTGCCCCTCATCTACTGGAACATCTGTTTACGGGAAGTTGATGTTTTCGTTCTCGCTTCCGCCGAACACTCCGTCAGATGCTGCGCAAAGCAATCTATCACCTAGTGTATCAGCAAACCGGTCTTTGCGTTCCCGTCAGAGCACACCCATGCTTCGCCCCGAGTCCTCAACAAGGGTACCCGCTCTTCCCCGTGTCCCATCTCTCGGTCTCCTTCATAATCGCCAAGGTTCAACTTCCAACTCGGAGTCCCGAACCTCGTCAGATAGTGCAGTAACACTAACCAGACCTCCTATGGGTATTGAACGTGAGCCTTCTAGCACGGGACAATCTACCACTAGTACCAGTGTAGACGATGAAGACGAAGCACCCCTCCCTCGAGGATGGGAGCGTCGTCTTGACGAACAAAGCGGTCGAGTCTATTACGTTGACCACAATAGAAGGTTGACCACATGGGTACGGCCCACAGCCGCACCTTCTACATCATCTTCTGCTCGTGCTCCATCAATCTCCGTGACGCAGCCGCACGTTCAGAATCCCACCCGCAGCAGCGGTGGTTATGTAGATGTCCCCCTACCGGCAGGATGGGAAGAGCGTCGGACGCCAGAAGGACGCCCCTACTTTGTTGACCATCATACACGCCTTACGACATGGATAGACCCTCGTACGGTACAGGTCGCTCCTTCCGCTATCTCTGCGTCCACGAACGCGAATGCGAATATTGGTCCTCTTCCATCAGGCTGGGAGATGCGCCTCACCTCCACTGGCAGAGTGTACTTTGTTGATCACAACACCCGCACCACGACCTGGGATGATCCAAGATTACCCTCGAATCTGGATTCTAATGCCCCTCAGTACAAGCGTGATTACAGAAGGAAGGTGATCTACTTCCGCAGTCAACCCGCGATGAACCTGAAGGAGGGCAAATGCGAATTGAAGCTGCGGCGAAGCCGAGTCTTGGATGACAGCTTCGCCGCTGTCATGAGAATGAGCGGAAATGAGTTGAAGAGGAGGCTCGTGATCAAGTTCGAAGGAGAAGATGGCTTGGATTATGGAGGTGTCTCGAGGTATGAATTTCACTTTCACTGGTTGAGGCGACCTTGTTCTAATACTGCGATAGGGAGTGGTTCTTCCTGGTGTCTCATGAGATCTTCGACCCATCCTATGGCTTGTTCCAATATTCCGCACACGACAATTACACCCTTCAGATGAACTGGATGTCGGGCATCAATCCTGAGCATCTCACATACTTCAAATTCATCGGGCGATGTCTTGGGCTTGCCATATTCCATAGGCGGTTTCTTGATGCCTACTTCGTACCCAGTTTCTACAAGATCATCCTTGGGAAAAAGTCAACATTGGCTGATCTCGAAGGCGTCGATGCTGACCTTCACCGTAGTCTAGTCTGGATGTTGTATGTTTTTGTTCTCATCGCTGCTAAGTCGAGTCGCTCAACAATTGACTTAGGGAAAATGATATCACCGATATCTTGGACGAAACGTTCACTTCTACAGAAGACCGCTTTGGCGAAATTGTGGAAGTCGAGCTGAAGCCTGGAGGAGCTGATATACCCGTCACCGAAGATAACAAGAAGGAGTATGTTGAAGCGGTTGTGGAATACCGTACTAAGACAAGAGTCCGGGAACAATCCCAAGCCTTCATGCTCGGCTTCCAGGAGATCATACCTCGAGATCTGATTGAACTCTTTGACGAGCGAGAACTCGAGCTTCTCATAGGGGGGATGTCCGAGATTGACACGTACGTATCTTATCATGCTCATGTTTTATCACGCTAATAATGCGTTACAGCGATGACTGGATCCAATACACTGATTACCGCGGATACGAAAAGACGGACAAAGTCATCGAGTGGTTCTGGCAATGCATCCGTAGCTGGCCCCCGGAACGCAAGTCGCGCTTACTCCAGTTTGCGACGGGTACTTCCAGGGTGCCTGTCAATGGCTTCAAAGATTTACAGGGTTCGGATGGGCCGCGGAGATTCACCATCGATAAGTCTGGCGATCCATCACAACTCCCGAGGAGCCATACGTGTTTCAATAGGATCGAGTTGCCTCCTTACGAAGATTACGAGAGCCTCGAAAAAAAATTGACGTATGCCATCGAGTGCGTTTGCTTTGTGTCCAATCCTGGAGACGTTCGCTGATTTTTTTTACAGGGAAACAGAAGGATTCGGTGTAGAATGAGTTGTGTTTCTTGCTTCGATTTCTTTTCTTCGTTTGTTTATTTTGATACCAAAATGTTGTAATTCTTTACGCTGCACCAATACTGAACTATCCTTAATTTCTGCGTCCTCGGCATAGGTGCCAGAACTGGCAGTAGTACCGATGCAAACGACCATCCAGTGTCCACCTAATAGAGCCAGCGATGACTGCTCGCGCATGGTCTTCAACGTTGCTTGGATTGACATTGCTGGTTTCATAGATGGGCCATGTAGGAGTTGATGTGGCGTGTACGAGAGAATTCGAAGCACATACACCAGTGATCTGGTCTCTCCCAAAGCAAGGGTACATTATGTCCATCGACACGGATTCAAGTATGGTGTTTTCTCTAAAATTCATACCAAATTCGTCCATGCGAACATCGTGGTTACATATCGCACCGCAGATGTTTCAAAAAACCGAAACTGCAAACTCGAGATTCATTCATTGGGATACCAAATCGGCATTCAGTCGCTGAACGCTCACCACAGTGCTTAGCCTTGTTCTGTTCGCTGTGGCTTTGATTATGTATAAAAGTTACAGCCCAACAATCTGGATCAGGCCATTTTCAGGGCTTTGCCAGCTGTGAAAAGCCATGACCGGGCGCGAATGCATGGGAATCGGGACACATCAATAAAGAAAGTGGGTATGGGAAGAGAGCTTCACTTTGGCTGAACATCTCTTCCTATCCGTACTTCCTCTACTAGGGTTGCTCTCTTTGCGTAATCGATTGACATGTTTGCATCACTGGGATCGATGACAAATGGTCCGATATGAAAGATTTGAAAGTAATATCTTTGAAATTGCTCGAACACCTCATATGGGCCCAGCGCGTTCAACATTGGAATCCCGCACCGAGGTGTCGATCCCGGAACAGTCGGTATTCCGTAACGTATCGTTTGCATTGCCAAGGGCTCGAGTGATGACCGAATGATCTTTGACAGTGTGCGCATAATTACATATACAAAGCTATGATGAATGGAAGAAATCTGTGTGGTCTCCGAGTCAAAAGAGTGTTGATGATGGCTAGGATTCGTGAGGGACAATATGGCACCTGTTCAAGTTGATGAGCATTACTTCATGTCGAGCAGACGACCAAATATATCGTACCCTAGCATGCCACGCCCACCCCAGCCCTTACGCGGAGTGAGTTTCAACGACATAGTTTCCTCAGACCTTGATATGATGACCTGAATCTCGCGCTAAAGAATGTTAAAGATAGGCGGTGCGGGAAAAGTAACCTGAACCAACATTTTCATTAACAGATACTAGATCAGCCAGCGGTTGCAAAGAATTTGCTGTAAATGATGATCGCACGAGAGATCCAAATTTCAATATCAGATCTTCTCGTCGAAGTCCCTGTAAGTAAAACCCTGTCGATATCGTCCTTGAAGCAAGCTTCATACCGACGTACTGCTTCTGCTGCGGGGCTACTTGGAGCTACACCATCCACTCTTGCAAAAGCAAGTAGCGATTCCGGGCTATCCGTCAAACTCGTATGCTGCGCGACCTCCTCAGATGCGGCGGGTAATGATCCAACTGTAGATGGATCGTATACCGCCTGGAGAGCTGTCTCAATCTCATTCATGACAGCTTTGTAATCGTTTCGCAGCTCATTGATGCGTCTGCGGGCATGCCGGATTGCGTATACGTCGACATCTGCCCGAGGAAAACCTTCCCGATCAACCAGGGGTGTGGTCATATCAACATTATTGACTTTAAGGATAGAAAACTGCGCGTCGAGTTCGGCCTCGATGTTCTCTTTCTGAGACATGAGAGCGCGAGCGTGCTCTCTTGGGTTTATTGGGGACGGCAGCATGAATCCCATTCTCGTATTTCTGCCGGAAAGATGAGTTGGAGAAAAGGAGAGTGTAGTTCAGACGCGTTTACGTAATCCACGAGGAGTTCATTGGCCAATGAAAATTCTTCATCGTTTATGGTAACAGGCTCTCGTCCAAACCAATTCCGAACATGTACATTAAAGGCGACTCTCAAAAGTATATGTTCCGTTATACAAGTTCTTAGCTAGACAGGATCGAAGACACCAATTTCAATTGTCATCATAGCACCAAAGGTAGGCCCGCCCCGACTATCATATATATACGTTGCTGAGATCATGACAGGAGCAGTAACAGCCCAGGTGTTTGGGTCCATACATGATGCATGACTCCGTAGTCCAGTCCGTCTCCACATCTGAGCCGTCCTTGTAAATCCATGTGGATATCCTGGTCTAAGTTATACCGTGTTCTATTAATCAAGACAGTGATGTTTAAGATCCGGGCGGTGCGTCGCGACATGAATATTGGTGCACTAATAGAAGAAGCACATTGCTTCCCGCTTCGGTCATTGCAGAGTCCAGACTGGGCCTCTTTGATGGGAGCGGAGCGCCGATATCAGAACATCAAAGCGCAGTTTGCGTTTCTACTCAGTTTCTACCACGGGCATTCATCTTGCTCGGCAATGAATGATAATACTACACTCCACTACTATCTGCGTCCGTATATGTTCTTGGCGTCTGATGTATTTCTGGATGTTAACCATTCAGCTATCACCGCTATGTTCTGCAGTGTCTCTGGCGCTGGGCAGCCCTTCGCTCATTCCCGTTATAATCATGAACCTTCCCGTTGTAGGTTTCACATGGTTTATTCCCTGTGACAAGTGCTCACCCAATGCCCATACACCCTGCGGGACGCAGTTCAGGGTCGGCACAATGACACATGCTATGACGAAGTTGACAACTCACATCAAGAATCAAGTGACGGCTCGGAGGAGTGGGAATCAGGCACTGTGATTGCGCAGTGCAGTGTGCAAAATACCAAAGGGCGAAAGTGCCGCGTGGGTCTGTCTGAAACCGATGCACGGTTTATTGAGGCCTAGCACCATTCAACAGAGTAAAACAAGTTGCTTCCCGGTGACTCCATCTCCGTCGGACTCTATCACTAAATCGTGCAACTCCAACAGCCACTGATCCGTTGAATCGCCTCTCAGCTCCTACTTTGTTTTTGATCTTCGCAAACTGATCGGTACAACATATCCCCAAGGCGCAGGCACGTGCTGCATACGTGGCAGCACGTTCAAGGGCTTGGCACCGAAGACGTGCAACTTGAGGTGGCAAAACACGCCTTTAGTTTGCAAGCGCCATTCAGGATATCATGTGCCGTACATAATCATGGAAACGACCGATTACAGTTCCGAACATCCTAACCGGTTTCATTGGTTGGAGTAAAGGATTGGGGTAGTAGATCGGCTGCCGGATTTACAACAACTAGGGACGACGGGGTAATAGTATTAGGTAATATCAAGAATGCGGGGAGCACCCACGTACCTAGCCGCATAGTTCTGAGCTTATCCCAGCTAAGTAATGTGAAACTTCCTTTATTGTTTTCGCGAGTCACCTGCCTACATGGTTTAGGTATAAGTGATCTAGTATATATGGTCTCGTGTTCTGGGTCAACGTACTATGTACATATGACCTTACAAGCAAGCTTGTTCATTGGCAGCCCGTCCGGTCGCCGCGGTAATACCACTACATCTCGTTACTCGGCCTCGGTTAGTGACACCTTGGGGCTCGAGGGTTTCCAGAGTAGTAACGTTACTTAGTTATGTGGGTTTGTATGTGTAGTAAAGTAATTTGGACGTGGCGTGATTACTTTTGAAGACAATTTGTAACAAATATTATAAGTAGTTGGGCTTAGATAAGCGCCACGCTTAGCATCTAGCAGAGCGTCGCGAAGCAGACCACATTCTTAGCACCTGCTGCAGTCACCCGTCTCCTAGGATAAGAGTCTGTTAGCTAGGGCAAGAGGAACGCTAAGATGGCGGGACCCTTTTCGGCCGTTTCAGAACCGAAAGAGAATGATGGCGTCTCCGTGCAGAGACGATGCCGTACTAATAAATCCACGGTCGAAACATCATCTGAGAGGGTTGTTGATCCAATATTCAGCGCTTTGATCACTTTTTAATATAAGTAGACTAGAGAGCACGTAGCATGTCTAGAAACCCCCCAGTGCGGTTAGTTTAGTCTGACAACGGAAATCTGTGTTCTTAGCGTGGAAGTAACCCGTTTCATCCGAGTCATACTTAAAACCGTACCACGTCTCGGCAGCCTTCCGCATCCACCGCACCCACAACCCTCCTCTTACCCGAACACCCATCTCTCACCATGTTGTCCCAAAATTTCATGCTAGAGAAAGATCCTTTGTCTCTTGAGCGGATCCGTCAAATTTTGGTCCGCCTTGAAGATACCATCATATTTGATTTGATAGAGCGGGCGCAGTTCGCTCACAACCCCCGAATCTACATACGTGGCTCCTTTGAGGAACTGAGGGATATGGAATTTGATGGAAGTTGGCTCGAGTGGTTCTTGAAAGAGATTGAAACTTTCCATGGTTCGTATTTTGACCAATGCTAAACATAGGCAATGTGCTAAGTCCCATCACTACACAGCTAGAGCTCGTAGATATACAAGGTATATCTTCTTACAATCAGATCTAGTTTGCGGTTTAACGTCATAATAGCCCAGATGAATACCCTTTCACGTCCAATCTCCCTGCCCCAGTACTGTTACCCCTGGCTTTCCCCAAAATACTATATTCAAACACTATCAATGCAAATCCATCAATTCTGTCCTTCTACACTCGTTCCATTGTTCCGCGGATAACAAGGCGGGCAACTCTGGCCCTAGCAGCGATTAAGCGCTCAAATGGGATTATTGGAGATGAAGAATACGAGGACGATGGTAATTACGGCAGCGCAGCTACAATAGACGTTGAAGTTCTGCAGGCAATTAGTAAACGCGTGCACTATGGTCAGTCACTTCTATCGAGCCCGATATCCTTCTAATCTTTCTGACTGCAGGAAAATTCGTTTCTGAATCAAAATTCATTGCAAACCCCGCTGCCTTCATCCCCCACATCCTAACGCCTAACCGAGCCGCACTCGAGGCGTTGATTACGAAACCGGAGGTAGAGCGCAAGCTGCTTCAGCGTTTACGCAAGAAAGCTGCCATATACGCACAAGAATTCAGCGCCGATGGTGACGCTATAATCAACTCTCATTTGAATGGTAGTGCAAAAATTGATGTTGATGGTGTGGTGGAGTTGTACGAAAGCTATATCATCCCTCTAACAAAAGAGGTCGAGGTACGCGTTTCTTTGTATCCAGGTGGATCCTCGACTTAATGTATTTTACCAGGTCGATTATCTATTGCACAGATTGGATGGGTTGTCACAGGAAGAGATCGATGCTCTCACTGCATAGTAACGAATCGCATGGTTGGCTTTATGAACCCAACTTACTTACGCCGAATGACCCGCCTGCCTACCTTGAGGTACTACCATACATAATCACAATATTCTTTGTTTTTGTTTTTCTATCGGTTATGTATATCTAGGGTTGTTGTCGCTTCCTGCCGACATGCGTATTTATCTTGTGGTATTCCACCACCTTTGGGATTGGACATCTGGTCGTGGGTTTTTTGTGGATCTTAACTGGAAATGACGAGGTGGAGATCTGAGGTTATTTCGAGAAGAGAAACCTGTTCATTGGTGGATGCCGCAGCAGCAGGTAGTGCTAAGTGTGAGCAGTGCTGACGGATATTACATGGTCCTTACTACGTGGCATGGCCTTCGCAACAGGCGCACGAAGACAACCACTAACGCGACATCGCTTTGTTAGACTGTCCGAATATTTCGGGCTCAAGTACTTGATTCTTGATGCCATCAGAATCTTAGGGGGTGACATGGGTGCAATGGAGTGGCATCCGTACCCAGGGCCTAATTCGTGGGTAGACTCTGAAGGCCTACCTGTATCCATATTGGTCAGTGTCGAGGCGGGTGTGGGTGAATCTACGGGTGACAAATACATTGTGCGAAATTGCAGATAGGACTCGGACTTGCGAGGATATGAGTAGTGCCACACAATATCTGCGACCACTATCCGAGTCAATCAGGCTCTATTTCAATCAGGTCAGGACGCGAGCGTAAACTGCGGAACAGCATGCTTTCGATGCCACTAGAATTTAAAATGACAACTTCAAGGAAGACACACAGTGAAATACCATTAATATTATGCTCTCGTCACCTTTCCGCTTTGGCTCGTCGCTTCTTTTTGGAAGATTGTGGAACAAAGATCGGAAACGCTGTTAGTTTACGACGGGGTGGATGCATAGCTGGTAACCCGCAGCCGGGTGCCGATTCAGAAGACATGCCCGATGATGAAATAAAACGCTTCCTCACCATTGAGACAAATCCAATGAATGATAGTCGAGGTACATGTATGAAAGATAGATGCGAACATAGATTTTACACATCAGAATCGGACCGTGCACAACGAATTGGAAACATCGAGAACTTAGTATGATAGTGGCCGCGGCTCGCTGTAAACTTTAATAAATATTCACCTGAAAGTTTATGAAGTGAGCATCATATTACAGCGCTGCGGGGCATGAGATGTTCGTACCTATTCATACCTCCGCGAGCGTGATTTCGACGGATTTCGACGTCGGGTAGGGATTCGTTCAATAAATAGTGCCAAGTTCGGCTCGGCCAAAAATAATTTGCTATTTGGGGTACCAACTACCCGTGGATACCTGGAGATACGCAAATTCAGCAAGCCCTCCGACGCGTATCCGTGTGGGTGGAACCAATTACCCACCACCTGTAGCACCCGTCCCACGTTCCGTCTGCGGCGGGTGGTACTCACAGATGTCAAGAATAGCAATTCGGGAGGGATAGCGGGCTCTGCCACGGATGTAGTCCCATCCTTCAAATCCGCTGAGAAAATCCATAAGGCCATCGAACGTGTGGACGGGAAGTTACCAAGTTCAACAGTCCTGAGCTGGCATGGATGTTCTGGATCCATATCTATTGCAATTTTGGAATGATCAAGAATGCAATGGCTATCGACCCTCGACGAGAAATGAGGACAAAGGCACCCAGACCGGCGTCACTGGAGAAGAACGTGCGATCCTTGTGATCTAGAGCGATTGTATATCTGCTACCAGTTGTTTCACCAATAATATTATGGATAGAAAAGGAACCATAAAGACATAGTACAGCTCCTTTGAATCAGTGAAACAGTGGGAGCTGCGTCAAAGCTGCGTGATCGTTGACGATCTGAGTTATCCAGAGGAAGCTTATGTCAGCTCTCATCGCTGGTGGTAGTACCCCAAATGGCTTATAATTATTAATATAATTATTTTAGCTATGTCACTTAAAAAGTTTACATGGAGTGCCTGTGCCTCTCCGTTTTGGGCGAGCGTGTTCAAGTTCTGCCTGTATATCATCACATACAGTTTAGGCCTTGGTCCTGTGGCAAGTTTGTGTCATTTCTGGGGTGGGATCGCAGAAAGGGTTGGAGAGGGCTGGTGGCCTGCTAAATTAATTATGTACGGATACTGCCGCTGCGCCAGCGCATTGGCGACTGGCTATTTGGTGCTCGGAAACTTACAGTTATCCGGGATTGCTACGTCCGCAAGATTCTCGCCGCAAGAACCCACTGAGTTTGATCATCATCATAGAATTGAAGTCCAATTTGCTCTTCTACGGTCGCTGTATTGACCATACTCGTAATTGCTACTGTCCGTTGACGTACTGCGTTACGCCCTTCCCATCCCCTTCAATCGTGATTGGCCAAATTTGACTTATATTGTTGCATTGTTGTCCCGTTGTGTTATGTATCGGCTCCATATTGATATCACAGGGCTCTCCCCGGAGCTCGTTTCGTCCGTGCTTCTATCTCCCACTGAGTTCGAGTCTCAAAAACCTTTGAGGGGCCCTGTACCAGATTACAATCAATTTCAAAGAGGGGTTCAAAAGCAGGGTATTTAAAAAGAGCGTAGATGAATCCAAAAGTGCGGGGGAAGCCCAATGTGATATTCCCAATTGTGAGAGGGAGTGCAAAAAAATAGATCCATAGTATGAACGATGACATACAATATATAACTGATCCAGAGGAAGTAATCAAAAACTAGGGAGTACAAGAGAGATCTTGATAGAACTCGTAAATAGGAATAAATTGACGGAATTACAAGCCAAGATCTAGGGACAGAATGAGTCACAAAGACCGTAATTCGCAAACAGGTGGCGTACCTTCCAACAGACGCTTCGCTTCCTCGGGGCCTATGTTCCTGGTTGCGCGCCTAGCCAAGAGTTTCTCCGTTCGGTACTTTTCGTACAGAACTTCCCGAGTATGTACCTTGAGAACCTGGGGAGTGTTTTTTAGGATCACCAGTGTATACAATATATCATCAAACTATTTACCTTGAGATGGGTCAATAGAATCGCTGTTCGGAGGGCGGCGAAGTCGCAGTGGCCAGGGTTGAGAACGTCAATAGTCCCCCATCTGAACTTCCGAGTGAACACGCCCCTGAGATCCTGCGGGGGACATTGAAAAAACACGGATTTGCGGACGGTAGGACTATCGAGAGAGATTGGTGTTTCTGCCACAGGGGTAGAGGGTCCTGTCACGTCTTCCCGCGCACAAAAGTTAGATTCAGGGGAAGCTGGCTGCGGCCATCTGATACGCGGGGTAGTTGCCTGTTCTGGAGTGATAAGCGCGAAGGGAAGTAACGTTGAGAGATTTGTTTGGGAGACAACATGAGCTGAGAAACGAATATTTGCTACGCTATCTTCTTCGGCGCCATCGGGATAGTAGGGTTCTCTTTCGTCTTGAGCTACGGCACATAGGTCACGACGAGAGCGAGAACGAGAACGGGAAAGCCGCGTCCCTTTCAGTGTAATCACTGGACGTGAGGGGCGTCCCTGGTTTTCACTATCATTTGCAACGTAAGAGCTGCCATTTTGGTGGACGTCGCCGTTCTCACGGTGACCGTTTACTTCTTGCGGCAACGTTGTGGCAGCTTTATCGTCCGAGAGTGACACCGGTACGGGGGAGTCCGTTTTCGGCTTGGGTGTGGAGAACACCCCAAAGTCTAGGCCAGCTGATTCTAGATCCCTGTGAATAGCAGCTTTGACGAGCGACAACGTGTCATCTGTAAGTGAGTCCGCATGTGCAATAACAGGAAGCACGTTCACCCGTGCCGAAAGACGACGGATCACGCGAAGCTCAGCGGGGGACATTGCGAAGTCTCTGGAATATTCTTGATTATAAATGGCTTCTTGGATATCTCCGACGGTAGTACGAGAAACCGTGGTATCTGACCGGGCTCTGCCCGACATAGGGGATTGGATGCGAGGTGACGGTGACAAAATAGACGAGGGATCAACCATAAAGATACACCTAGATCCAGAACATTTGAATCAATAATTGTTGACATGACAAAATTCTTACAAGTGAACATGTTGATCTCCTTTGCTTTGACGGACAACTTTAGACTCCTATATATTTATTAAGTAACAGCTTCGAAAGAACAAGATTGCGTGATATACCTCATTCATCGTATCTGCAAATTGCGCGTCAAGATACTTGATCATCCCACTGACCTGGCGTTCAACCCGCAACTCGTGTCCGTCGCTGAAATCCAGCCCGGGGGTATCAATGACGGTCAGAAGCACTCGGTCATACCGCGACTCGCAAATCTCAACACAAGCCGTGTTAATTTGCTGTGTATGCTTCAGAGAACCATTCAAAAACCGATCCAAGCCCACACGCTGGTCTTCTGTCGCATTTGGCGATATATCTGCAGTTTCGAGAAGTAAACGCAAGAACGAAGTCTTTCCTGTGCCTCTTGCTCCTACGACCTGGTCGACGCGTCGTAGTTCAATCAATTTTGGGAGATCAATGTGGTAACATACCATGAGGTTGAACGCAGGTGATGCACGGTTTTTACGGTGAGATCGCCGTGGCGACAAGACAGGAACGGTGGAAGATCTCCAATTACCGAACGCAGACGGGGGGTGAGACATATACATAGACGAAATCTTGCTGCCATTTTCCGCCGGTTGTCCTGCAATTAACCGAAATGGTTTATGGAATGGAATGGGGGCACGATCGGAGCAGGATACAGAGCTTTTGACCGCACCTTGCTGGGGATAACGTTCGGGCTCTGGAAGGGGACCTTCATGTATTACCGTGACATCTACTAAGTTTTCCGGCCATGGAATGCCTTGAGAATGCAGCTCAGGCAAAGAGGGAGAGCTTTTCAGTGGTGACCCCGTGGAGTTTGAAGTTCTGGGCCTTCGGCGAAAAGAAAACATGATGAGATACAGGAAATGGAAGAATAGTGAGAGTGAGACAGTGTGGGACGGGTATGAACACTGGTAGAATAAAGAACGTGTAGGATATAGCAATGCCAGTTTACAGCCAAAGAGAAAGGTCTACAGGCCACGGGAGGCAACTGGGCTCCCGTTTCAACGGCAATTTTGGTGTTAAGGATAAGTCAAATACATATTTCGACAGAATCACAAGCCCATGGCAACCCCGCGCTGGTTGATAGGCTATCAGGCCCTTAGAATTCCCACCAATGGCAATAGCACAACGAGTTCCAAACGTTTATCCAAACTTGAGCTTGAGTTTAATTCCCCAACTTAAATTGACATACATACAATGGTCGACGATAGCTATATCGAAGAGAAAACATTGGCGCCCGAAACGAGAATAGCAAAGGAGAAAAAATACAGTGCAATCGCGGTCCATGCACAAAACAAGACAAGAACACTTGGAGATAACCCAAAAAACATAACGTTCAACGACAGTTTCCAAGCTTCCCAAGGGACAGTGCATATGCGAGTTAATTCTACAGTTTACACCCAGTTTGGTCAAGGGGAGTGATGATGAGGGGTGATCAATGAATGATGCTCAGGGTATAACGTCCCCGCTGGTTTCATCCACCCTCATTCTCTTTTGAATATGCGAAGGCTCCATGTCGTCCATCTTTCTCTTCAGATCGACATCCATGGGCTCTCCTTGGTTGTCCTCAGAGGACTTCCCGGCAGAATAACGAGAGTCGCCGACAACCGTTGAAGAAGGAGGGGAGTGGGAGGGAGGTGACTGCACGGAAGAAAGGTGTGCTTGAGGGGGATTTGCCTTGGAGGTAGAGGCACGTCGAGTCCCCTTTTTATTCACGCCGTTGGTGCTGGAATCGTGATTGTAGTTACATGGGAGGGACCTTCGCGCACAGCTGGAACAGGCTGGATGCGCTCCGTCGCACTTCGTCTTCCTCGCTACATAGGATGCTTGAATCAGTCCATAATAACACGATGCTCAACGAACCAACCTCTACAGAAGTTGCATGCTACCACTTTCGGACCAGTGCTAGCGGCGGGACGATTGCTCCTCCCAGGAACAGTGGATGCACGTTTTCGCTGAGCAGCCTGTTGCTCTGATGCTGGTCTAATAGGCGGGAGCGGGGGAGCACTCATCGCAGCTGCAGGGGAGTTCTCGGGTAGCGACAGAGTTGCAATATGGGGTAACTCATTGTCTTTGAACAATGTCCGTCCGTCGGAGACTCCCGAACTTCCTGTAGTTATGCCAGACTTAGGCCTGGGGGGCATGCTATGAAGACCTTCGCGGGGCTCTGATGGGCCAGCGATGGCCGAGAAGCCATCTAGTATTGGCCGCTTATCAACGACGTTGGAGCTCCTGCGAGATAGTGGCTGGGAAACGATCTCGGGAGATACCGAAGGATCGTTGTCTTCGGATCGGTCTTCGCCACTCATCTCAGACTCACTATCCTCCTTAGGTGGACGGTTGAGAGGGCGCCGTTTGCTATTTTGTGGCATATAATCGCAAAGGTTGGACCGCTTGACACATTGGCTACAAGCAGGGCGTCCCCCGTCACATTTGAGTTTTCGGGCTAGAGAGCGTCCTGAGTATTGAATCCGCAAGGGAGGGCGGAGTCTACATACATCGACAAAAATTGCATGCCACTGTAATCTTCTTAGTCCTCTGCTTGGAAGATCCTATTGTTCAGAATAAGCACAAATTATCTGAGTCAGGAGCCCATGCATAGACTTACTCCCAGACGCTGTCTTGCCTTGAAGCTGTGAAGAAGTACCTTCTGTCATCGGACGGGAAAGTGGTGGCCCACGCAAATCCGCCCCAGGAGGAATGTCGCGGGTCATGGGAAGAGGGGGATGTCGAACAGAGCCATGGCCAGGCTGAGTCTCAATAGTCAAAACAGGCCGAGGAGCATGCGTAAGAGGTACAGAAGTACGCGGGACTGCTTGTTGTATGGCATGGGGGTGAAGCTGGTGGTTAGCAGAATGGTGCTGAAGCAAGTATTCGTTTCTAAACTTTTCAAAAAGATATTCTCGAGTGTATTTCTGCAACGTCTAGGCCGAGGTTAATTTTAATGGGACATCAAAAGTCGGGCACCTGAAATGCCTACCTCCATGTGATGAAATATAGCAGTGCGCAGCGGCATGAAGTCACTATGAACAGGATCTAGAACGTCCATAGATCCCCACCGATAGCTTCTGATAAATTTGCCACGCGTCAGTTTAGAAGCGGTGTGACGAAGAACCAAAGGAGCATATTGCTGTACAAGCTCGTGACGTGATAGGGGCACTCTCGCTACGCCATCACTATGCGAGTAGATATCGGGTGAGATAAGAGCATATGGGAGTTTGAGAGACGCCACTGCTGGAGAATTCGGAGGCGAAGGGTGTCCATGCGGCGAAGACTTATTTGCATGCCCACTGTAACCATTCACCATTTCACCCTTTACAGGGTGCGCAGATTCAGCCGCATCTTTACGGTGCTGGTACTGCGCATGAGAGTCCATATCGAAGATTCCGAAGCCAATGCCGGCTTCCGCGAGATCTCGGCGGACAGCCATTTTGACGGCCGCAAGGCGGTCGTTGGTAAGCGTGTCTGCACGAGCAATTACAGGGAGCACATTGACTCTAGCAGAAAGCCGCCTGATGGTGTTAATTTCGCTAAGAGGAAGGGAAGGGCGGCATAGGAGCGGATTGTTGGTGACAGGGGGCTCGAGGATGACGGGCTCCGGCTCTGTGACAGAGAAGCTACTGCCCCGAGTACGAGTGACCAGGGGAGCAGGAGGTCCTGGCACAGAAGGCGGAACAATCACGTCGGGATCCAAGAAGTATATACACCTGGTCCGTGGGTCAGTTCACAGTGACGCGGTGACTAAGCGCCCATGTCAGCAACGCACAAATGGATGTTGTTGTCACCCGCTGGGGATCTCCACTCCTGCACCGAAAAATGGGGTTCAATATAATGTAGGAAAGGAATCTGGGTAAAACGTACATCCTCGATGCCATCAGCGAATCTGGATTCGACATGCCTGAGTATCTCATGAATAGCCCGCTCGGTGGAAGCTTCGTCCTCGAAGGTCAAAGAAGGTGTATCCACGAGCGTGAGAGTAAGGACCTGAGGTGTACTATTTTGGTCAATATCATGGTCGATATTGATGGATGCGGTGCGTATGTGGGATGTATGACCGCTGGAACCCTGTACAAACTTTGCGACGGAGGCGAGCTGGTCCTTGGTGGCAGCTGAGGATATTTCACTGGTGTCCAAGAGAAGACGTAGAAATGAAGTCTTGCCGGTACGCTGACCAGCGACCATAACTGTATAGCCACTGAAGTCGTTTAAGCCATTGGAGTGAGGATCATGGCCGTTGCCAACTGTTCCGGGGACAAGACCATTAGAAGAATACGAATGAGTGGCCCCTGGGACGGACTGAACGGAAGGAGGGATTGGGATACGGTCGTCGTCGTCGTTCGTGATGCGTTGTTCGCCATTGTCGACGACGAGCGGCATCGTGAGTATGACGGACGAATCGAATGTCCGTTCGGGGGAGACAGAGCGAGGGTTTGCCCGCGAGGTGAGGCAAGCGCGGGGATGATAAACACCGAAATTCCAGAAAAGAGGGAAGCTAACGGAGCCGAGCCTGAAATCTACATGCACCGAACCAATCGGGTTCATTACAGCCAAGTTTATTCCTCCGACTTGAATTGAATCCTTGTAAATTTGAATCATTTATTTCCGTTTTTGTTGAAATATTCAATTATTATTTCAGGTTCAAGGATCTGAACAAGCAAACGAGTATATCATAGAAATAAATCAACATAACATAATCTGCAGCTGAGAAAATTAAACTAGATTATCTCAGCATCAGGATTGAAACAAGGAAATAGGGTACGGCGGATATGGCTCAGCCACGGAAAAGAGGGTGATTCCGAAACAACATTCGCATCTAGACTTCATTTCTCGTCAACAGAACGTGAGAGAGCCCATTCAAAAAAGACGCTCACCAAGAAAAGAGCGTAGCAACGATATGTAAAGTAGGTATCCGATCTCTAGAATACGTAATAAGCAGTGCGCCGCCGGGACATAACGCCGTGGACAGTTGTGGGTGCCGATCCTCTAGACTCTCCGCCTGCGTCGGTCGCTCGCCTGGCTTTTAATTCGTCTCCTCATCGTCTGTATCACCACCCTTCCGCGACCCAGGAGGTAATGGATATCCTGACTCCGCTGACCGTCTGTCTTCTTCCTCTCGTCCCCAGAGTGGCCGCAGGCTCTCCACTGGTCCTTGATCGATCACACCGCTCGTAAAGTGATAGTGTGGGATTAGTTCCGATTCTTCGCCATGCATGTTCGAAGCACTTGGACGATCAGTGTAGGGCAGTGGCGCATAAACGGCCTCTAGCCCAGGCAACTGAGGGTGACCGTGATTCGGTAACATCATCGGTGGCTCAAATACATGCCGATCTGGGAGTGCTGCAGCTGAAGGCTGTTCTGATCCTTTCTTATCAACTTCACTTGTGGCCGCTTGAAAACTTTTCCTCCCCTTTCGACCTTTCCCTTCTGATTTCTTGGTCCGCGAGCCTTTCGGTGCCTTTCCAGGGCCACGACGTCTGGGATGGTCCTTATATACACATTTCAAGGTTCGGGTGGAACAATTAGCGCAGGAAGGTTTGGTCCCATCACATCGAAGTTTCCGCCCTGTAAAGTTAGGGGGCCAATCGGAGGTGAAGTTCTTGAGCAATCCCCGCAAAGGTATTCACTCACCTCGGCAAAAATCACACGCAACGTAGATTTTGCGCACAACTTTGGTCTTCCTTTCATCCTGACTGTCTGATCGCTTTCTCTTGCCTCGCCTATACGTCGGCCTCTCGTTACCGGACTCTGTGTCCTCCACTGATGCTTCTGGAGGCAAAATTTCCCGTGTTTGATCAAGCAGACCGTGTGAGAATGATTGTGGTCCTCTGTCAGAGTACTCTTCCCTGAGTGGCCGCATGAAAGTTCTAATTGGAGGGAGAGAATACGAGGACGCCCTCTGAATCGGGCGATCATCCAACGACGTTCCTGGTGCATATCGATTGCTAGAGGACCCAGAGCGACTGCGTTCCTCCCATCGTTGAGAAGGAAGTGATTGATGTCGGATGATAGTTGACTCAAGGTGATGCGAAGGCGGTTGTAGGTGACTAGAATCATCATATGCTTCAAGGAAAAATCAGAATTTACAGTATTTTTTTCAAACATCATCAAGGACTCACAGTGAGGTCCACTGTACAGGTAGGGGCTGTTTTCACGACTGCTAGTCACGTCCCTTGGAAAGAAGGACGGAATGGGCACTGGTCTTGGCTGTGAAGTCAAATACCTGCCCAAATAGATCTCTTGTACATGATCGAGGGACGTGACCTCGCGTGTCTGCTCACTGTCGTCGCTGTCGTCTCCTTTTAGATTCTCTTCTGGCGTGCGACTGCTACCTCCGGGCCTTCCAACCGTGTGGGACGACAACGAGAGACCTGCCCTGCTTTGAAATGTGCTCGATGACGCATGATTTTGACTTGGAGGGAGAGGGGGGTACGCATAGGGAGGATGAAGGTAGAAGGGTGTCTCGCTGCCTGGAATTCGATTACTCTGAGCTGAAAATGCCCTATAAGGGTGCGCGAAGCCAGTGGCCAAAGCTCCCCTCCGGCCAGCCAAGGTGTTTTGAACGCGTTGGGAAGCATATCCATTCTCTTCTACATCTGGTGGTACTAAGCTATCGTGTGATGACTCCCCTCGTGAACCATGGCTGTTTGGAAAGGTCGCAGGAGTCAGCGATGATATAGACTGGGAAATGAAGCGGGAAGCCTGTCGCTGGACAGGTTGTCTGTCTTGGGCACTCCAGGACGCCTCATCGGCAAGCACATATGGATCGTTGGGACGTATTATGTGTGCGTGTAATGTTTGTGGGAGCGAACTTGATAACTTATCGTCATCTCTGTCATCCATACCTCTCTCCTCGCAATCTAAGCAGAATGTGAACTTGCGAGGGAAGCGTTGGTGCAATGGTATTGCAGGGGTTGCTTCTTTCAGCAGCGCTCGGATTGTTGAGAAATGAGGATGTTACTGAGAGCCATTAGCGAGATATGCTCTGATGGCGAAAGCGTCGAGCACGCGAAGGGAAGACGAGCACAGAAACGAAAAAAAAATCCGTTGGAATAAGTTTACATCCGCTATGGCATGGCTCAGATTTTTTGAGGCGGAATGGCGGAACAACTGGATCCACATCCAGATAATGGAGATACTCCAAAAAACCCCGTACCAGAGTCTAAATTCATGGAAAATTTTGTTCTCCCCCCCTTTGGATACTCGTGATATACTTTGGTGTCAGAAGGTGTCAGATCGCCAACACACCGCCAAGGAATCTTCAATCAATCAATGGGCCCGTACGCCGCGTCCAACTCCGGAGTCAAACATACAAGTTTGACTGACCATTATTGTCGGGAGCTTACAATTGACCCTAACTCTATGATTTTTCAGTATCGAGGGGATGACAAAAGTGAAACATGATCGGCGAGGAGGATGAGCCTTTCCATATTTGTACAAAACGGACCTGCTTACCGGTAGGCCACAAAGTCTAATATCACGATTAGTACTATGTCTTCCAGGTGGTCCTATGCACTACTTGCACTCACACAAAATTACACGGTCGTGAACCGTATAATCATGATCAGTTCACGCGAATTGCGCTGACTCGGACTCACCAACTCAGAATTCAAATACTCCGTGGAGACGGTCGAAAAAAAAATTATGACAAGCGCATGCTTGGTTTCTCCATGGAACTTATGGCTCAGGACCTAGTAAAAAAAAACATCCGAGACATAGCAGTACTGCATGCACGTCTCGATTGGAATCATCGCTCTTGCTGCTGAAAAGTGCGGCATGTTAACATAGTTACGGCACAGTCCATCTCCGTAAGCTGCCAAATCGGGGGGTCGATATATTTTTTTGTTTCGACTTTGTCCGAGTCGAGTTGTCGAGCAGATCGGAACGATGCATTCGAGACTCTCGGTTAGCAGGGGCCTTGCGAGGCAAACAAGATCACTGTGGTCGTCTCCTGCAAGATGCGAGGACAAGCCCATCATGAACCGCTATAGCAGGACTGTCACGCAACCTAAAGACCAAGGTGCAAGCCAAGTGAGTCATTTGAGCCGAGCGAGGAATGTTGGAGAAACTTATATCCGTAGGCCATGCTGTACGCTACTGAAGGTATCAAAGATCAGGAGGACTTTCAAAAGGCCATGGTTGGTGTCGCTAGTGTATGGTGAGTGTTGAGCCAATCAAATTCTTCCGCGGCCATTCCATTGACTATGATTGGTCAAGGTATGAGGGCAACCCGTAAGGAAGAACGTATGCAATAACTGTATCTTTGCCTGAGGTGCTTTCAGATGCAACCGACACTTGCTCGGCTTGGGGCAGGAAATCAAGGGTTCCTTGGTCGAGTCTGGCCTAATTGGCTACCAGTTCGGCACAGTTGGTGTTAGCGATGGGATTAGCATGGGCACTGCGGGAATGTCATACTCTCTGCAGTCGCGCGACCTTATTGCAGATCAAGTAGAGACAGCCGCTGGCGGACACTGGTTGGATGGAATGGTTGTGGTACCGGGATGTGACAAGAATATGCCGGGTGTGCTGATGGCTCGTGAGTGAGGTACTTGTTTAGATCCACCACGCGCACTGACATGTTACCATACTCGTATAGTCGGACGAATCAACCGTCCGGGTCTCATGGTATATGGAGGCACAATTCGCGCGGGTTCATGTGCGGGTCAACCTCAGCTAGATCTTGTTTCTGCATTCGAGGCGTACGGAAAATACCTACAAAATGGCAAAACGTCAGAAGCAGAAGCCGTCAGGTATGAGACAGTGCGACATTCATGCCCCGGCCCAGGTGCTTGTGGAGGCGTTAGTACTACTGTACCCAATCCAGCGATAGTTTATTCACATATTGGCAGATGTACACGGCGAACACTATGGCCAGTGCAGCTGAGGCCCTTGGAATGACTCTTCCTGGTTCTTCGTCGTATCCAGCCGAATCTCAAGAAAAACACGATGAATGCAAGACTATTGGTCCCGCCATGCGAAATCTCATCGAGAAAAACATTCTTCCCCGCGACATCATGACGCGCTCGGCATTCGAGAATGCTATGGTCTGCCATGCTTTTTTTCAATTTCTACAGCCACTCATACTGAGTTTCAGGTTCTCATCATGATCCTAGGAGGTTCGACGAATGCCGTCCTGCACCTTATTGCTATGGCACACGCCGTAGGCATCAAGCTTACCATTGATGATTTCGCACGAGTGTCTGAGTCAACACCCTTCCTCGCCGACATCAAACCAAGCGGCAAGTATGTCATGGAGGACATCTACAAAATCGGGGGCATACCCAGTCAGTGATTCAACTACCATGATGATTTTCTCGTTCACAATTTTTTTTTCAACTACAGAGATACTTTATTTCTTGATGAAAAATAATTTCATTGACGGCAACAACATGACGGTCACTGGCGCTACTCTAGGCGAGAACCTAGAGCGTTGGGTACATAAACACGGGGAACTCTCTGCTAGTCAGGACGTAATCCGCCCCCTCGATAAGCCCATTAAAGCTACTGGACACATCAGGTTCGTCATTACCGTCTCTCAATAGCTCCTTTTCTCAAATGACCCTAGAATTTTGCGTGGTAATTTGGCCCCTGGAGGTGCTGTTGCCAAGATTACCGGTAAGGAAGGTCTTGGGTTTACCGGAAAAGCTCGCACCTTCGACTCAGAAGAGGCCTTTGTCTCCGCCGTTGAGTCTGGCTCAATCAAAAAGGGCGAGAAAACAGTCGTCGTCATGCGCTACCTCGGCCCTAAGGGTGGCCCTGGTGAGTGAATAGTATGATTGACCCGAGCGGTAATATTGATACTCGGACTATGCAGGTATGCGTGAGATGCTGAAACCCACCAGCTTGATTATGGGTGCTGGTCTAGGTCAGGACGTCGCGTGCCTCACAGACGGGCGATTTAGCGGAGGGTTTGTACTATTTCCATTCACGATGATTTGTATACTGATGGGATATCTATTAGATCTCATGGATTTTGCATAGGTCACGTCGTCCCTGAGGCACAGGTCGGTGGACCTATTGCGCTTGTGGAGGATGGTGACACCATTTCTGTCGACGCTGTGGCAAACACCATGGAATTGCATATTTCCTCTGAGGAGATGGAACGCCGCCGGAAAGCCTGGGTTGCCCCACCAATCAAGGTTACCCAAGGAACACTCCACAAGTATGTTAAAATGGTCGAAGACGCTAGCCACGGGTGCATCACGGATGGTTAAGAACAGTTATATTCTATACCTAGCATTCAATGAAAATAAAATAAATCTATCGAAGATGAAAGGATATATCCAAGGGGCCTTTAGTGTCATCGTGAGCTTTTTGTTTTGCGCTTCTTCTCTGCCTTGGGCATTTTAGTTTTCCGTTTCTCACGTGCTTCGGTTTTGACGGCTTTCTTGCGTTCCTGAGTGAAAATCAGCAATGTTTAATTTCTGATAGAGCGAAATGCTTGCCTTCTTGGCCTCCCGATCTTCGTGCCTGTGGCCCCTAGGTTTACGAGGGTCGAAACCATTCTTCTCACCCCCTTCAGCTACCTCAGGCTCTTCACTCCCTTCTTCATCGCTGTCGCTCGTGTAATCTTCGTCAACGAGGTCCACATCCTCCTCGCCCTTGAAGCGTACATGTGGCCTGATTTCACCTTCCGGACTCACACCAGAGGTAGGATGCGTCAAACCTATAGTTTCTGCGTAGATCAGAGTTTTCCCGTCACCCTTCGTCAAAAGCTCCACGTCCCGTTCAGCGTCGTATACCTCGTTCAGCGTACGGGGGATGTATGATTGACGGAAAATATTGTCTTCATGAGTAGCTGATGTGTTCGATGAGGAAGTGATATTGTTATTGCTTCCATCCATAGATGAAGGGCTTTGTTGTTCTTCATCGACTTCTGTCAGCCAGTGTTTCAAAGCAGATCCCTCGTCCTGCCCCTCCTCGACTACGTGCACTCTCGTGATGAAATCAAAGCATCGCCTCAAACCCAGGCACTTTACTCCAAACCTCTCGAAAAAGTCCTCGATGTTCTTGATATCACTCCTCAGGAAGTCGAACGCGCTAGGGTGATCGTGTTCTACGGATTGCGAGACGTCGATAATGCAAAGATGTCCACCGTGAAAGAGAATGTTGTATTCGGAAAGATCGGCGTGAACAAGTTTGCAAATGTGATACATCTTCCGAACATTGAGAATGAGTTCTTCATACAATGCTGGGTATAATTCGGAGGGGATATCGGCGTCCTTTAAGCGAGGGGATGCCCTGGCGTCCAAACGACGGATGAGCGATGAAAGAGACTTCAGCGTGAAAATATTACCAGCCCTCCTCATCACCAAGAAAACCCATTACCAGGATATTTTCCCGAACCTCGATGGGTTCGGGGCACGGTATCCCGGCAGATACAAGTCTTTTGAGATTGCGCATTTCCTTCTCTGCCCACAGACGCACCATCTTGCGTGGATTGCGTCTACTATAGCCACGTCTGAAGCGGTACTCGCCTGTCACATAACGATCGCGATCCTTGAACACAAGGATTGATGTCTTGTATATTTTGAGGGCAATATGCGTGGAGGTGGGGGTGAGAGCATGATATACATTCGCCTAAACATTCTCAAGCTTGTAGGCAAACATGTAAAGATGAGCCCAGATGAGCTCACCTCCTTTCCTGTACTGACACATCCATTTACCTCCTGGATGAGTTCTCGTCCGATCATCTTGAAAAGGATTATCCGAGTGCGGGGGTCAAGTACTTGCTCAGATGTGGCACGATCTGACTTGTCCTTCGCGTTCGCATATGAACTAGGACCTTTTCTATTCACACTAGCCCCCATGACGTACGGTTGATCAATTTTAGCAATGCGAGACGAGTACTTGGAGAGAACAGCCAGTTGATCGACAATTTTGTCTTTTGCATGTGTAGGAACCGCACTGCGTGGCTTATTTACCGCAGGAAGAGGTGCAACGACAGCTGCGTGATTAATGGAAGATGCGATTCCCTGTGCGTTGCCAGTGCGTACAGCGACATGCTGCCGAAGCCGGTTATATTGTTTGGTAAAATCTAGGATGATCAAACATTGGTGGTCGTATGGGTGAATACAACTCACCCCGCTCTGCGACCTCCCAATCTTCATCATCTGCTCTGACATCTTCAAAGTCATCTTCGTTTGGCTCATCTCCGTCATTATCTTCCGAACTTTCGTCAGACCATAGGAGATGGTGTTCGTCGTCAATGAAGTATCCGCCTATGCGTGGATCTCGCTGGTCGTCCACGGCTAGGACGGCGGTCTCAGAAGGAGCATCGTCAAACTGCCCCTCCACGATGGCGGACTGGTTCGAAGCAGACATGCCGTGGTTTGAAGCAATCGATAATTCACTACTTCAATAAAGTTCCAGGACCCTGTAAAGGGTTCTGGTCTGCGTCCGAGAGATGTGAAGAACCGATCATCCCGGACCTTTTAACATGTTTATTGATGTTTGGTTGTTTCGCCGTTTCTTTGCCTCCTGTTTTTCTTTCGCTCTCTGCACCTTACGATATCATGGCTACCGCTTCTTCATCGTCGTTTCCCTGTCCTGATTCATTTGCTCGTCCTGTTGCGTTGGTTGCATCTGATCAAGAGCTGTCCGGTGAGGGACATACAGTTGTGTCGTCGTGCGTCTTACGCAAGTATTTCGGGTATTACGGGATTTCTCGGGATCGTTTGCCTGTAGGCCGTCAATTCCCGGCTGGAGATTTGTTGCCAGTCTCTGCCCCTAGTTTATGTCATATTATCGAGCATTTCTCTGTCTTCACTCGTGCGCAGTATGCTGAAATTGCTCACGCACACTCGATCCGGGTTATCTCAGTCGATCGTAAGGATTACATCCGTGATCTATTACGCGTGCATGATTGTACTGATCGGTGTGCACCTTATTTAATTGTATTCCAGCATTTGCGTGTTGCGAGGCGCGATACCTCTCATCTTGTTCTGCCTGTTCCTTTCGCATACGATCACTTTGCACGGCGCACTGCAGTCCAACGTGCGACGCGCCATCAGCACAAGCATCCCTCAGTCGAGCAAGCCATTGGTGACGCGCACACCGCTGATGAATCGACTGATGAATGCCCTGACGATGATCCTGAGTTTCCCACTGTGTGCGGATTTAGCGAAAAAACAGACATCATCAAGGAATGGCAACGCGAGATGAGTCAGGAAGCCCAGCGACGTGGAGCTTGCGCTGTCTGTGCTCACAACGTTTGTGTTAAGCAGCTGAAAATGGTCAGCTCGTTTAAGGTGCCATTTCATCTGTTGCGTAATGATTGCTTGCCTGAGCATACATTGCCGCAAAGTTATGATTTTGAGCTGTACGGCAGAGCTATTTTGTATCCGAAAGGCTTGTCCAATTGCTGGTCGCTCGCAGATCTGTGGATTTGTCGTCAATGTCACGCCGTTTTGATGGGTAAACGCCCACGTCAACCGGTGAACTCGCTTGCTAATTTCCACTATTATGGACATGAGAGATTGCCTTCTAGTGTTGGAGATGCGTTCGCGAAGGCGTCTGCGTATGATGTGATGCTTGTTTCCCGTGCGCGTGCATCGCAAATCATCCATTTTTATGCCTATAAGCCATCTGGGCATTGGGGTCCTGAAGAGAGTTCTCAGCGGTATAACCAAGGTAATGTTGCGATCAGGCCGCAGGACTCTGCTGAACTCCGCAATTTGCTGCCGCCTACTCAGGATGAATTGCGTGATGCCATGTGTGTTATTTTTGCTGGGCATCAAGAGAAACCTTCACGTCAAACAGTGAAACAGATGCGACCGATTCTGATCACGAAATCCATAGTGAAAACATTAATTGAGTTTCTGATTTCCAATAATCCCTGGTATCAGCAGTCTGGCGTTTCGTATAGCCAGGCAAATATGGATAGCCTTTTTCAAGAAGATGAGGGTGACGTAGATACAAGTATTCCACAGGCATTGCAAATATGCCATTTGTCCAGAGATGAAGAGCTCGATCAATTCAGTCCTTTAGAATCTCGGGATGTTGGCATCACCGACGATGTAGATTCGAGCGATATTACTATGGAGGCGGTTGGTTTTACCAAAGGGGATCATTCGGCAACAAGTCGCGAAAAAATGAAATTGCATGCTTTGGCACATGTGCTGGATCGCAACAAATTTATATTGTCGAAGGCAGGCTCGAGCTTTGTCTCCGACAGCGATCCAGGCTTGATGTCATTCTTATTTCCACATTTGGATCCTTGGGATATCGGTGGGTTTAATCATTGCGGTCGAACACCTCAGCAACATATCACAATGGAAGCCCAAGTCAAAAATTTGTTGCGTCAGGACAATTCACCTTTCATCAGAGATCCCAACTTTGCGTTTGTTTGCTGGAACATGATTCAAAAAAGAGAGGTTAGCACAAACACCACATTCCGAATCAGCGCGTCGTTGCAACACAATTTGGCACAAGACCTGAAAGACGTAGGACCCTCTCTTACAAGTTTGGCCGAGAAGTGGACACGTTCCACAAATGCAAAACCTTCTACGACTCAGGAAAAGAAAGCTGCGAAACTTTTGCGGCGCTTGCATTCGTCAGCAAGGTCATTGAAGGGTAGCGCAGGATACAAGTTGTGCCGTCGAAATGAAATACGCTCGCTGATGAAAAAATTTAGTACACCAGCTTTGTTTGTGACGGTTAATCCACATGATCTCACCAGTAGCTTGATCCCCATCATTGTAGGAATGGACCTTGAGGAATGGTCTTCGATGACATCTTTTTTGAGGGCCAAATTAGTGGCGAGTCGCCCGGACGTAGCGGCGATAGCATTTGATTTGCAAATTCAAGCTTTTGTCGATATCATACTGCGGTATAAGCATGGACCTGGTGTTTTTGGACATTGTAAGGCATATTATGGCATGGTTGAAGCACAAGGAAGGGGTACTCTCCATTGTCATTTTCTCATCTGGGTGAAAGGAAATCCCAGTCCCCAGGGTTTGCGTGATCGCATGGCAACTGAGAATGGGTTTTCAGGCAAAATGTTTGAGTGGTTGGAGAGTATTATAAGTTGTGAGTTACCTTATGACACGGGTCCGGTGCCAGAAATGTCCGCAGAACAAGCTCAGAAGCCTCTGCGTGATGCGCAGGAGATGGATCCGCGACTCGAAACACCACCGCAAGCAGCAGAGATGGATGAAGTTTCCTTTAAGCATGAATTCACGGAGTTTTTGAGTCGCTTAGCTGTCGAATGCAATTGGCACATCCATAATAATACGTGTTTCAAGCATTTGAAAAATGGAGAGCAAAGAGATGATACGACCTGCCGAATGCGTCTGGATGGATCAACACAAGATGTGACGACAATCGATCCGGAGACCGGCTCCATTGAATTGAGGCGTTGGAGAGGACGTGTCAATAATTTTACTGATTTGATATTGTTTTTGATGCAATGCAACACAGACACTCAATTCATTGGATCTGGGGAGGCTGCGAAAGCTACTGTGTTCTATACCACTGAGTACGTTACAAAGAGTGACTTGCCATTGCATATTGGCTTGCAGGCATTGGATTACGCTACGAAGATGTACGAAGCAAATGCAGAAGCACAACCCAGCATGGCAGTCGATAAAGGCGAGCGAAATCTAATTACCAAAACCGTCAATGCAATTATGGGCAAGCAAGAAATGTCGCACCAGCAAGTCATGAGTTATTTAGTGGGTGGTGGTGATTACTATGCCAGTCATACGTTCCATGTCTTCAAGTGGTTTGAATTTGTCAATGCGATGCAAAAATTGGAAGATCAAACCTTACTAATTGAGGAAGGAGGCGAATCTTCCGCAGAAGACGAATCAGGCCAGACAGAGTTTGACGACCAAGTCACGGTGAGTATATCTGCAGGCAAACTCGAAATCTCGAGTGATTTGCAAGATTATTCTTTGAGACCGTCAGACATCCATTTTGACCCCTTGTGTTTGTGGGAGTTTATAGAGAGCACTGTGAAGGAGAAAGGAGAAATGGGTGTTCCTAATGACAATGTAATTGATGATGATTCGGTTGGCGACGTTGGTGATGTCGGTTCGAAAAAGAAGGGGCGGAAGATGCTCCCTAGAGCCAAGTTTGAACCTGGTCACACGCAAGTCAGTACACATATCCTCCGTCTTCGTAGCAAGCTTGTTGTTCCTGTGTTGTTGGGAGATTCAATACCGCGCCCAGATCAATCCGATGAAGAATACGAATTGCATGGTCGAGCAATGATGATGTTGTTCAAACCATGGCGAAATCTGAAGGGCCTGAAGGGAGACAATGATAATTGGGCAACCGCATTTGAGAAAGAAACTTTTCCGCCAAATCTGTCCGTGATCATCCAGAATATGAACGTTGAGAATGAATGCAAGGATGCTCGAGACGCCCACGCTGCGGTAGCACGAGGCCAACATGGCAGACCACACGAGTATGGCACTCATCAGGATGATGTGACGCAAGTGGACATGGATGCATTTGATGAGGCATTGTTTGCCGACACAACGTTAGATGAAGAAGAGACCAGTGTCCATGAAGATGAAATGATACCGAGTGTGACAGATCCAAATGTGCGCGATGTCCAACACTGTTTGAGAGCAGCGATGGATGGTGGATTATTTGCGACAGCCGGAGAGTCTCAATCAGCAAAAGCGACCTCTAAAGATGCAGACACTTACCTTGTGAGTAACAACAAACAAGGAAGGTTGCCTGAGTTCGCCACGCTCATGAAAGAAGCAAGAAAGCGCAAAAGACCAGTCGACGTTGGTAGTTCCGATGCTGAAGTCAAACGCGCTCGCTTGGCGCATCAGGAATCAGAGCCTGCCATGAGATTTGCACAAATGGAGGATGAAGCTGAGATTACATCAGTATACCATAAGCCAGAACTCTCAGTGAAACAAAAGGAAAATATATTACAGGAGATCATTGAGGAATTTGGCTTGACGGACAACGAGGAACAAGAAAGAAGTCTAAGAATAGTCAGCGAGCATTTCATTCGGGATGAGGTAGACCAACTTCTCATGTTTATTACTGGCATTGGGGGATCAGGTAAAAGTCATGTAATACGTGCGATTGTAGAGATGTTCCGTAGATGTGGTGCACCAGAGAGGTTGACATTGAGCGCACCGACGGGCAGTGCGGCAGTGCTCATTGATGGTTACACAATACATGCATTAACCTTCTTGCCCAAGCGTCAAGCACCAATCAAGCAACATGATCTAGAAGCTATTTGGCGAACAGTGGAATATCTTATTCTTGATGAAGCTTCTTTGATGGCGGCCGAATTGTTAAGCCAAGTATCCCAACGCATATGTGAGGCTAAGTCATGGGATGAATCCGCACGAGAGAAACCATTTGGTGGTGTCAATGTCATCTTCGCTGGCGACTTTGGGCAATTGCGACCCCCAAAATCTAATGCACTGTATAGTTATAAATTGGTTAAGTCTCTTGCGCCAGCCACAATGCAGTCGATTAAAGGACAAGGTGCATTGCATGGTGCATTTTTGTGGCGACAAGTAGACACGGTCGTCGAATTGAAACAAAATTGGAGAGCTAAGGATGACGCACCATTTGTAGACATGCTGAACAGGATACGTATCGGCAAGGCATGCAAGCTGGCGTCGAACACAGCGCAAGCTAGTGATTATGATATACTGAAGACACGGTTGCTTAGCGAATTGAAGAGATCTGCTCCCGAAGAATTTGATGCATTCAACGACGCACCTGTCGTCGTGACGAAAAAGGTCTTAAGAGACGCAATCAACGAGGCCAAAGCTCGCTCATTCGCCCAGCATTCAGATCAACAATATGAGGTATATTGTGCGAGAGATAAGATATCTGGAGTAAGCGTCACACCTCAGCAACAAAGACGGATGTGGAAAATACAGAGCTCATACACCAATGATGCGCTTGGCGAATTGCCGTTGATTCCAGGGATGCCCGTGATGATAACAGAGAATGCTGCGACCAGCTGTAAGATTGTAAATGGCAGCAAGGGGACATTGAAGTCTATTACGTATGAAGTTGACAACGGGCAGCGGTATGCGGCATGTGCATTAGTAGATATCCCAGAAAGTGCTTTGCATGTGCCAGATTTAGACCATGGTGTGGTACCTATCATGCCTGTCACGACGAGTTTTAGATTTGCCACAGGGGAAAAAACAATCAGCATTCGACGTACGCAACTTCCCATTGTGCCTGGATGGGCTTTCACAGATTTCAAGGCACAAGGAAGTTCTTTGGAACGGGTTATTGTGGATTTGACATCCGCGCGTTCTCTTCAGAGCATTTATGTGATGTTGTCACGAGCACCTAAATTGCGCAACATAGCAATTCTCAGATGGTTTTCGTCTAAGACACTCAATTCCAACTTACAAGGTGACGCACGAGAGGAGCTGAAGCGATTGAGTATTGTTGCGAGAGACACCCGGCAAAAATATTTTGCACAGCGAAATCAGACATGCCAAATGAGGGTGGTCGCTCAAGACAACCACACATGAAAAGACACGCTGACTATCACGGAGGTTGCCTAAGGTATACACAATTTCGAGGTTCACGATGCGCGGTCGCATTGAAGAGCAAGTAAGCATACAATTTGTTTGCATATTGCAAATCCAGTGCCAGACATATGGGCTCTCGTAATGGGAAATGACATTCTTGTGGTAACCGCGGACATGGTGTAGGAGACGATACGAAAGAGTGATATACCTTTGTTAGTTGGCTGTGCTTGCAAAACAAGGTGGACACTTGTCTAGGTTAGAGAGCACGAAGTGGTCAACGAGCGATCCAAATAGATGCAAAAAACATACTTATTGAGGGAGAAGACGCGAGCGACTAAGAAAGAAGTGATATCTGAGCACCTCAAGACACGACGTTATGAATGACTGGTAGTACGTACGGATATCTCGTAGTGGGACATTCCGCTTGTTGGCCACGACGAGTTGTCTATCCGTCCAGAGACCAAAGGTATCAACACGAAGCCAAGTACAGATATTGGAAATCGTTTATGCATGATCGTTCGCATTAATGTTGTCCGCATCCTACTCTCCTTGCAGTAGGTAGCAGCGGTGCACGCAGCGCTGCAACAGTTGTCAGCCAACACACTGCGGAACACCTGCGCGAAACTCTTTCCATTTCTGGCGAGTCCCAGCCTAGAAGGGGGGGCTTTCGTTTTCGGTCCGACTGCTGAGCCTTGCTCCAGTCGCAAAGGCAAGTTATTGTTGTGTCCCCCAGCGTTTTCATTGGACCGAAGTCCCACCTGAGAACGTCGTCGTCCACAGTACTCCGCATTGCGTGTGGACAATAACCGCCCTTGCTCCTGCTTCCATCCTGATATATTGTAGTGTACTAGAGAATACATCATGGACGGGCTTCGACTGGCTATGTCACAAAGAATGCAGCACACTGGAATGGCCAAGATATCACATGGGGAGCTCGACGCAATGACGACAAACCTACCACGTCAAGATGGCATCTACAAGGGCCTTTTCGTCATAAGTCATGGACTGATAAGTATGGAAATTGTGGCCGATATGCTCAAACGGCTTTGTAGACGTGCAACTAAATGAAGGGCAACTCACACAACAGAATCTATTCTCGGCTGGAAGAAAGTTTTTCAGACCAGAAGCGCAACTAAAAGGAGCCAGAATAGCTTAATCGAATGGTGGCGAGAGCGAAGGGGAGCCGTTTGACATGATAGTATTATACGACCAAGGGCTCCATGGAAAAGGGGCATGCCCTTACCTTGCGTTCAAGTCAATCAACAGGAGCGCAATCATCAATGTTAGCAGAGGGGACTATATGGAAGTCATGAGAGCCGTCGAATTGTAAGCAGGGCCCAATCACAACAAGTGGCCTACACTAATAAATCATCAAACGAAGTATCATAGCCAAGGTCCCACCTGAAGTCGGGGAAGGAGAAGGATCTGCGGCCAAGGACAAAGAAGAGATGGCGGCTGCCTAGAGCGCCGATCAAAAGGTAGCGACTGCTAATGTCGAGGGCAGCAATGACATTACCTTCTTGAGCGCGTTGAAGGTCTCCGGAAGAGTGTTGAGTAATGGTGATTAAGATTGAAATAGATGGTATTGGATGTAGAGAAAGATCGGTTAAATACTCTGCATAATATATGCAGGACAAAGCTGAAGGGGACGATGGCAGAGCTCGCCTAGTTATTGCTACTAGCGACGTTAATATGAGGAGATACAGCCCAGCCACTTGCAAACGCGAGACACAGTGACTGCAAATGACAATTCGGCCTGGACGTGAAGAATGATGTGCACTGCGACAGTACGTGAATGGCAAGCTCAAAGAACAGATAGCCTATCTTCCCGCACGGCTCTCAGATGCTCATTCGCGTATTCGACTCTGCACATCTTAACGACGCGCACCCCATCATAAAGCTGATATGTGTGCGTGTTGCAGAGATTCTGAACCCCGCAAGCGTGGAGTATTTCTGTCGAACGCGCTCGGAGAGGTTTCACCTTCCGTGGGAGGATTTTTCACCCGAAGGCCCGAAACGCGATGGAGATTGGGCATATCTTGAGCAGAGTTTCAATAAGGGAGAAGCGTTACGCGAGAAGAGCGGCGAGGAGTGTGTCATGGGAGACACGTTCTCGTATGCGGACATCATCGTGGCAAGTCGACTGTTCTGGTACAAGCGCGTCTTGAAGGAGGATGAGTGGGCGAGAATTAGCTCTTGGAATGGAGGGAAATGGGCAAAGGTGCTGGATAAGATTCAGCAGGAATGTCACCTGGCGTGATATGGTGACTTGAAATCTCAAAGTTATAAATACCAGAATCACATACCAAGTGCTACAGCTGCCGACAATATTATGCGACCCATCATCCTGTACGAAATACCATGCGATCTTCCAGAGAAGAGATGGGCGTCTGACAGGTTGAACCCAGAGAGATGTCATGCCGCAACACATGAAAGACATTGATAGCTGATTGGTTTTGTTCCTGTGTCCCGTTTGCGTAAGTCTTAAGGCGTAAATGATGTCTATGAGTGGTGAAAACGAACCGTGACACCTTCTGTCAGTGCAGACACTGCAGAGGTGGGACAATCCTGCTAGTAGCTTGACACCTGGCAGGAGCATCAGCGACAGCAAGAAATAAAAAAGGGAACCTTGTCCGGGAGAACGACAAGGAACACTGAACTAATCAGGCGAAAGTAACAGGACGAAACTGTGAGTTCTTTGAGCGTTGTGCTAATGAGTATGTGATGGTAGGTAAGAGACTCGAGTCTGGTCTAAACGGTACAAGAGCAGCAGAATATAAGGGGAAAGGTCACATGACGTGCGATAAGATAAGCGTGTTGGTAAGCGTCCAGCTTACACCTCTCATTCTCCGAAGACTTTTCTCCGGTTTGCGTTCCTCGAGCTATTGTGTGGTTTTCATCGGCGTGTGTTCTTCTAACGGTTGTGTCTTCTTGCGTGTCTTCATCGGTCACTGCGTCTTCATCTGTCAACTTGTGTCTGGCGTTGTAATCTTCCAGTGCGTCTGAGTCTTCAAGCTCTTTTCCGGGTACCCAAACGTCAGCTTCTGAACCGTAACCGCGCCAACGGATCAGATATTGGTGTCCTCGCCCACGTGTTCGTCTGTCCAGTATCCTCTCTATTTCCCATTCGACGGTCCCTGTTTTTGTCACGATGGGTCCTGGGCGTTGGAGCTCCCGCGAAGGATAGAGCTCCGCGTTGTTTGGGACATGTGGCTTCAGCTCCGAAACGTGAAAGGTGGGATAAACGTTAGTGGTCTGGAGTATGCCAACGAGCTACAGATAGATATGCAGGGAACATAAAGTCTGAGATACTTCAGATCTCGTTTTTTGCGTACTAAACTCTCAGTTTAGGTCTTGTTCAACAATTGTGGACCGGTGCTCCCATAGAAGGCGCATGATGCGAGACATAGAGGGAGGGATTCCTCTGCGCATGCCTTAACTCTAACTGTTGCCTTGCAGTGACTCGTGAATTGTGCCGTCTCGGATCCGCATGAATATGCCATGCTGGAACAGCCAATGTGTTTGCTAGGGAAACAGGAACATTCTGTACTGTATCTTATGTCAAAGGAAAAGACGTAATCTCATCCAGTGCGCATACAGTCAATCCCTTCTTTCACCAGTGAATGCAAAGTGTACCAAATCTTGTGCCAATTCAAGCGACTCAGCATAGACCACTGATGTCGCAGGATCATTCTGGATGAGATTAGCGATGCCTGGATTGATGTGAGCACCAACATTGACCTCCCTAACTGTCACACATACGGTTAAATTCTACGCAATCCTCATACACAGCAACTGTGGCGATGACAGACGGAGATTCAGTGTATACTGTGCTGTCGTCGCCTGATTCTAGAGCAACATTCATTTCCTCGCTGGATACGATGAAGACTCGATTACCGCCAGACAACTGACGTTCTAATAACAGTCAACGACTGTTTGAAACGAAATACACAGCAGACGAACTGAAAATGAAGGCACATTGGTCGTCTGAAGTTTTGAGGAGCTCGAAGACAGTGGCCTGCATAATGATAAAATGGTGGTAAGACACCGTGTTTTTTTAGGAGCGTCATTGCCGCTGAAGATGAGCTTAGTCAGTTTTCGCCCTCCTAAACATCCATGGGCGCTTCTAGATTTGAATGACCGCATACTACGCCGGAGAGTTGTCATAACCACACAGAACAACAAAGGACCGCATTGTAGGAACAATTGCAAAACGAAATTGATTGCAATACAGGATCTTGATGAGCAAAATCATTCGAATGCGTCGCATAAAGATCATCACTTCTCTCAATGACGTGGGACTCCTTCCAACTCTCACGTGATGCGATTACAAAAGCAAAAATGACGTCAATCACCTCGAACATCTGAGACAGCCGTTGGCTCCCATGCTAACAAAGGATGGGGTGCGTCTCCTTGTCTACTTATCATCATCATGTCGTTTCTAGCAGGTGAGTGACACAGTCTTAGGTGGTTAATTTGCATGAAACTAAACATTGGCACAGCATCTGAAAATACAATGGCCTTTGAGTTGTGGCCTGCACCAATGAAAAAAGAAATCCAAAGACTGCAAGGAGACTACGATTACGCATCATGGGAATTATTCCCTTCATCGTTGCGAGATATGGCGGATTGGGCAGATGTTTATCAAGATCCCGAGCGAAAGGATAAATCCAGGGACCGTATTTTGATTTACAAGCATATTCCAGATGGCGAGCCAGGAACGGTGTATCCTGTGGCTCTCAGACTTCAAGGACTTCTGCGCGAATTCCGTGTGGAAAGGTTCGGTAACTGGACTGGGTAAGTAAACAGTTGGGCTGGCTTCGAACAGATGAGACTGAAATCTTATAGCCAAGAGGCTGATGTAACGCGTGCAGTCCAACATGTTACTATCTCGTCGGGCGGGCATGCAAAGGCTTGGGAGGCAACTATCGACTCTCTTAATCTCGCTTGCGAATATGTCAGCAGACGCTTGCATTTGCCGATGCAAGGCATACCGCAGAAAAAGGAATTGTATTTGCAAAGGCGCGCATTCATCAAAGTCGGTGCATTCTAGAAAACAATGACGATGTTGAGCTGACTCATCAGAAACAGAGAGATAAGCCTCGCGGATCCAAAACACCTGCCCTTTCAGCGACACAAGATCCAGAAGGGAAATACTTGCGCATACAAGAGCATTGGAGTGCTGTACGTCCCTTGACGATAGCTGATTTGACGAGTGCTGGCAAAATACTGCCCATGGATGCTGTCTTATTAACTGAAGGAGATTTCGTGGATGTCGGTGCGGAATTGGATTTCGTGTTGAGTCGCCAACGGAATAAAGGGACAACACTGAAATGTTTTCTGACATGCACTCACATCGTACGCATGATTCCTGCAGGCTATGTCGAAAAAATGAAGCTTGTGAGTTTCAGATGAGTAGACGACAACATTGCACTAATGATTTGTGCCAGGACAACAGCATGTCTGACCGAAAGCGCACGTCTACACCGCCTCCACAAGAAAGACCCGCAAAGAAGAGTCACACAGCTCTGAGCTTCGATGAAGAATAGAGGAATGCTATGTGAACCTTCAGTACGGACATATTTGCAGTTGTTTATTGGTATTGTTAGGAGGGCATCAAATAATCTTACTTAACCCTGCGGATAGGGTCTTTTGAAATATTGTTTCTTCTCTCTTGACCATGACGAAAGCGAAACACGACACTGTCTATGACGGAGAGGCCATCTCTGATGCACGCCCGTACAAGAAAGCGAGAACAGCAGACACTGGTAAGTCATATGCATGACTCACGAAAAGCTTTGGCGTCTCCATTAATCGATTTGATAGGGGGCGAGTCAAACGACGTTGATACAGGCAAAGAGACTGATGTCACTCAGCATCATGAAGAGACTGAGGAGTAAGTCACAAAGTCCTTGTGCTGATGAGAGACTGACATTGGGCAGGACAACTGCAACGATGAGCCAGAGCGATGGCGCACAAAAAGGTGGATCAGCAGGCGTCAAACGGACACCTGGCGCACTTCAGCCGACACTCACTGTTCGATCTGTGCTGCCAAATCCGACGAAATGTCTCATAGACGACTCAGAAATTGAGGGGTACGATGAAATATTAGTAGGGTGAGTGCATGCAATATCATGAGGCGTCGAATCTTCATTGCCGTTACCAGACGGCTACGCAAGCTATCAGGATATACTAACGCAAAGGCAAACATATATGCTCTCGGCAAGTTGTTGCCCACAGCAACTTGGGGACAATATAATCCTGTCAATGATCGGAGCAAGATCTTGTGCAATCCTGCCACTGGAGAGCCGCTGACTTTATGGGTTGTCGGGCGGATTGCAAGAATGTGGTTCACCAAATTTGGTGCACCAGAGAATCAGGCGTCGTTGACTGTCATGCCTCTCTCCAAGTCGTTAGGCCAGCAAAGTGCGATTTTGCTGGCGAAGATGTCAAGCCCGACACTGAGTAAGTGATAGACAACATGACCGCACAAAGCTCACACGTCCCTAGATATCAATCAGCAGTCGGCGCAAGTGATTCGTGCCATCAAATGGCAGAATGGCAAGAAGAATGATGGAGAGACAACGGTGCGTAGATTGTGGATCAGCGGTATGCGGAGCTAATCAAACTGCAGGCAATGCTCTTCGATGCAGTATATGATGTCAGAGCGGAAGGATCTCTGAAAACATATAGCGAGAGGCCTCTTTGGAACCTTGGGGATCTCAAAACTGGAGATCTCATACTGTTGGAGATGAAGATGACAAAATACTCCAAAAAATTGGAAGATAAGTGGCACTCTCGCGCGCAATACGAGATGATTGCAATTTCTCTCTTGGACATCAGCGACATGCCGGAAGAAGACAATCAAGGGACCAGCCAGATCGACGGTTTAGCTATTTAAGACGAGACAAACAAGTTAGGGAGCTGTATGACGTATATAATGCAATGACATCATTTTGGTGAATTCAGAGGACTATGACAAACGGAAAATAAAATTTGGCTTGAAATTCACCATGGAACCACATCCAACGAGATCTGAACTGCTGCTAGCTATAGCAGATATAGAGTGTCGTGGAGACTACACACATCGACAGATATGCAGCTTCATCAGTGAGCAATATCCAGACTGTGTGCTGAGTATCAAGGTAAGGATGACCGAGAATAATAATCAATACATACTGATTCACGGACAGCGGATGAAGCGGATGCGTGCGCAGGTGAGGTCGGAGGCAGCAGCCAGAGCATGTATCGCTGTCAGGATTCCCGATGACATGACAGTATCAACGAGCGTTACCCAGGGACTCGTACTCCTATTGGCTAACTTATTGCCCGTAAGGCAGGCACGGCCGACATCGAATTTGCAAGGACTACAAATCATAGAGAGGTTATTGCCTGATGGAGAACCGCAGGCGCCGCTGGTATTATTTCCAAAAGAACAAAAGATCACGCACTGGTATTATCACATCTACTTCACGACAAGAGACGACGACAAAAGATCTTTGCATCCAGTGTTGAGGGAAATTTTTGGGAGAAAGTGCCCAAAAGGCGAGGTAGTGATTGTGAAGAACGGTGAAGGATTTGTGCCAGATTCTCCTGCCTTTGACTTGGACTGCGATGAATTGGGGAAAACGTTATGGTGGTATATCAGGAGCGGGAGAGATCCATTACAGGAGGCTAGCGAGAGGCGTCTGATGCATTATATTGAACAATTGTAGTGTACTAGAGAATACATCATGGACGAGGCTTCGACTGGCTATGTCACAAAGAATGCAGCACACTGGAATGGCCAAGATATCACATGGGGAGCTCGACGCAATGACGACAAACCTACCACGTCAAGATGGCATCTACAAGGGCCTTTTCGTCATAAGTCATGGACTGATAAGTATGGAAATTGTGGCCGATATGCTTGATAACTAAGACATCGCCGGACCACTGTAAATCACAATGATGTGTATGGTCAACGGCGATAGCTTGATTTCGGGGAAGGGAAGAATGTCGCAAATAATAGAGCACACTGTAAGCATCCACAAAGAGACTATGGGTAGCACCGGGGAAACCGTGGACTGGAAGGATGGATGAACACATAGAATGATCAGAGGAGTATTGGCCAGCCCCGATCCACATATGTGCACGAACGAAGCCATCGGCGTCTTGCGGGACATAAGTCAGAACAGCCTCAGAACAGCCTGTGGCATAGAAAAAAGCGCGATGATAGGTGCGGCCAACCTGGATATATCACATCAAGAGACGACATCAAAAAGGAGACAAGGACGTACGGGCTCATGGGAGAACATGTGATTCTCCGTAGAGTAGATGTGATCAATGGGCGTAGAAGGAATGGCTACCATACTGACAAGAAAAAGGGAGAATGTGGTACTGGTGAGGGAGAAATGTGGGAAACTGGAGTTGACATATGCTTATAAAATCAAAGACGAGACCACCGAAAGAGACAGACGAGACATCCGAGAGGACCAACGGATGGATAATTGACGTCAGATGATTCAGGGGCGGAGACGATATCTCGAACAATATTTAAAGCCTAGGAACTATGAGGGGAATAGCAACTCACACAACATGTCGAACGAACACACTGTCACTGCATGCCTGGTATCATTTGCGCAGCAAAACGGCTTTGTAGACGTGCAACTAAATGAAGGGCAACTCACACAACAGAATCTATTCTCGGCTGGAAGAAAATTTTTCAGACCAGAAGCGCAACTAAAAGGAGCCAGAATAGCTTATTCGAATGGTGGCGAGAGCGAAGGGGAGCCGTTTGACATGATAGTATTATACGACCAAGGGCTCCATGGAAAAGGGGCATGCCCTTACCTTGCGTTCAAGTCAATCAACAGGAGCGCAATCATCAATGTTAGCAGAGGGGACTATATGGAAGTCATGAGAGCCGTCGAATTGTAAGCAGGGCCCAATCACAACAAGTGGCCTACACTAATAAATCATCAAACGAAGTATCATAGCCAAGGTCCCACCTGAAGTCGGGGAAGGAGAAGGATCTGCGGCCAAGGACAAAGAAGAGATGGCGGCTGCCTAGAGCGCCGATCAAAAGGTAGCGACTGCTAATGTCGAGGGCAGCAATGACATTACCTTCTTGAGCGCGTTGAAGGTCTCCGGAAGAGTGTTGAGTAATGGTGATTAAGATTGAAATAGATGGTATTGGATGTAGAGAAAGATCGGTTAAATACTCTGCATAATATATGCAGGACAAAGCTGAAGGGGACGATGGCAGAGCTCGCCTGGTTATTGCTACTAGCGACGTTAATATGAGGAGATACAGCCCAGCCACTTGCAAACGCGAGACACAGTGACTGCAAATGACAATTACAAGTCCGAGGAGAACGGGACGTGCAGATTGGAAAAAAGCGAAAGGACAAGAAAGGGGCTGCGTCTGAACGACTAACCCCTCTATACACAACTTGTCATGAACGCCATGCAACAGAACAATGGTTGCATCGGCATGCTGAGCGCAGAAGTCCAAACTAACATCATGGAACAAATGGCCCTCCCCGACCTCATAGATTTCGCGAGCACACGGAGGGAGAACAAAGATGGCATAGCGCATTACATCGCGATGCGACGGATCAAATTATTCTGGCGCTTCGTCGTCGACGCCGATGCCTTCATTAATCTGTTGGACCGCACGGGTGCAGTCGTATCCGGCTCCTGCGCGCTCACTCTCCTGCAAGCCGAGCGGGAAGCAATTGTGGGGCGCGACATGGATGTCTACACCACTGAGAAGTTCGAAACGGAGGTACTAGATCACTTCAAAGAGAGGGAAGGATATAAGTGCATGGAAGAGGTGAAGAAAAAGACGGAATACGACAGCTCTGCAATCTTGAAGATGCACAAATTGCAGAACGAAGATATGGAAGTGGACATCATCGTCACTGACTGGAAATGTGCTCTGGCGCCTGTCGTGCAATTTCACTCCACGGCGGTCATGAACTATATCACAGCGCGCTCAATTGTGTGCCTGTACCCACGCTGGACGACCGCAAACAAAAGCCTGGTCAACCCTCGAATGTATCTGGAGAACCTAACCCACCTGCGTACACTGCACGTACTGATGAAATACAGAAGGCGAGGGTTCAGAGTGAGCGCGGATCCATTCCATTTGGGAGAGCATATGTGCGAGAGAGAGGATGGAAGCAGGAGCAAGGGCGGTTATTGTCCACACGCAATGCGGAGTACTGTGGACGACGACGTTCTCAGGTGGGACTTCGGTCCAATGAAAACGCTGGGGGACACAACAATAACTTGCCAGGATATGCCAATCATGATGTGGTGCCTCGGGGGATACGAATGTGTCGAAGGTGACAAGGACGTTACAATTTCTTATATGTTGGTATCAGCATAAAGGCAAAGAGGTAGGATTGATGACGAGAAACTGGCAACAAATATGACTATGATTTCGGAAGGGCCTGCGAAGAAGAGGGAATCAATGAGAACACTAGTTGCATTGGGAGGTAGCATAATTTGAGCACACAATTGTATTGCAAATGCCAGAAAAAGTTGCAAAGCCACAGTTACAGGACACACCGGCCAGGAACAGGCCATTGGTAGCATGCCGCGCGGGAACAGCGCGCCTCCAAAAGGCCAGAACGCGCACAACCTGGTTGACAGAAAAATGGAAAAAAAAAGCGGTTCGAACAGAAGGGATGATTATTCCCGCGCTGACACGAGGCAGGGTCCTGGGATGCCCAGCGGGCCGTTGTATTTAAGCAGGGCTGATAAGGTATTAATAAAACGCACGTGACCCATCTGTGGACTTATTTGGTGCTAGCTTCAACGGATACCTCTTGCGCAGGCTCCTCATTCGTTACAACTTGTCCCAAAGTCAAGTCCCATATCAAACTTTGGACATGGATGCTCTCCGACGAAGGAACCCATTCAAATACTCATCTGAACCCTCTGGATCCCATGACACATACATACTGGATGAACAAGGTGACGTAGGCAAACATTTTCGTTGAGGTGTCAGAGATGTTGATTCGTGATTGTAGAACAAAGCGAACTTATTGACAACATCAAGAGCCTGAATGCAGCATCGAATAATCAGAACCGCATTGCGTTACAGATTACGCTCGCGCTGTCTTTTTTACTGTGAGCAACAATATGACTGCAATTGCAGTGATACAGGTTCGACGTATATTATTTTACCAGGCATATAATCTACATCTCCTCTGACTACAACAGTCCATTAGTCGTTATCTTTCCACCAGCCGGTAGACCGGAGTCACCACTCTATTTAAGTCCTATCTTGACACTCCTCGCGATCATCCTCCATGCAAACGCTGCTCTGCTCGCTCGCTCCCGGAATTTGGTTCTTGCTAAACGGCGAATAACTCCTCTTCCTTATAGCGTCGCGTTTGGGCTATCAGCAGTTTCTCCTGTAATTTCAGTTCTGAGCGGGAAAATGTGGCAGACCACAGCATGGTGGTGTACCGCCGCTTTTTTGACCTGGATCGTACGTGCATCAAATAAGTGGATTGTGCAGGAGCAACAAAGCATATCTGAGCTCGAAAGAATGAAGTATATATCTGCTGGGGCGTAGATAACGCAAGTATGCTTGATGACATTGGTTGCTTCTTTGTCTTCTAACTGACCATCAATTTCGCCAGCCTCGATGTGCATGTGCACCATGTTTCTAGACGTCGTTGATCATCCGAGGTTATATTACATGAGGTGGGACTATCTAGTATACATGTGAGTACAAAAACCTTGTTTGGATTACATCCTGAATGAAGTTCAGATACTATATGACCTGTAGTCGGTACAATATTACTTGGGGCTAGTTTGACGATGTAATATGCTTTACTGCAACTGCAGCCCTTGACGTTACCTCAATGACCTCGAGCTGATTCGATCCATGATACTATGTAGATAAAAATCGGTAAATCGCACTTCTTGAAGAATGGGAAGAACCTACAAAATAAATTCTGTCCGCATCAATCCATATCCTTTCAAAACCACGATATCCGAATGTTCTGTCTTGGTCCAACATAACCTCGACGTATGGCAGGGATGTCGTTAAGCTCTCCGCCAACTTGAAGCTCTCCCCCGTCCGCGACTCTGTGATTTCTATCGTAGATGGCTCTTTCACGACTCGTCCTAGACCTTGTCGACGCTCGAAAGCTAACGGGCTGAAGTCCATCACACGCAGTCTATACTTTTGGGGGGAATGCCAGATGCCAGTCGTGTCATCTGCAGGAAATGCCAACAAGACTCGATTTCCACCAACGGAAATATTGTAACGGCTCGGTGTCTGGAATACACGAGCATTCAAAGGGCCCCAGTTTTTCCACGGTATTGCTTCTAGTATTCCCTCAAACAACTCGAGATCGAAGAAAATCGTGGTGGAAATGATGAATATGAGACTCGGAGAGAATGTGACAATTGATAATAGCTGATGCTCAGGGTCCAAAGCCCACATCGTTTGTTGGGCTAGTTTCTGGGGTTGCGAGGTATGTGCAATATCATCCATTGAGTATATGCACTGTATTCTCGTCAGTGATACAGGCAACAAGAAGCAAGCCAGTAACTGCGGCGCCTTGGATGTGTCCTCGATTAAATAGAGCTTCATCTCATCGCTGAAAATAAGCAACCTGTCGTTTCCAAGGAAGCAAAAATCAATTGCTTCCTCACACGCTGGGTTTATTGTGGCACTGAGGATGCTCTAAATCAAGTGTCAACAAGTCTTTCAACTATTTCGGACCAAAGCTCACACTGGACGTTGCTGAGTGCTGCCAGTCCCAAATCTGCAACCCCCATAGCCTCTCGTCGAAGTATTCATAAGTGATCTGTCGGGAGTGCCACAGAGCGATATGTCTTCCGAAACACTTGAGTTTTAATTTCCCCAAGTCTGTTGAAGTGCGATTACCACTCGGGATTCCAGGCAGCTCTGAGCGAAATAATGTACGTCCAATGGCTTGAGGGTGGATACCTCCCCCATCCAGGGCCCCGAGGTCGATATAGATCCTCTCGTCATCCCACTGGAAATCATCATCGACAGTGGCATACACGACAGCAATTAGATTCTGCGCTGGGTCCATGAGCACATCGAAGCCGTATGCATTGGGATCTGAACGTAACGACATCGGAGACCCATTACGCTCGATTGTGTATTGGGAAGGTTTCGGTAGTATTGGAAAAATTGTGGTCGAGTCATGATGTCGCTCCCACAGGCAAAGGTGGCCATTGACAACCCACATTTTGTTATGGACTGGTATGGAGACTGTTTTGAAAGAGTGGATATCAAAGTTGAACCATGCGTGGGCGTTATCTCTCAGGAGTTGTAGGCGCTTGAAAATAGAAGTGCGATTGTCATAAGTGTGAGGGACAGGGAGGAGATGTTGACCACCGAGCTCAACAATGTATTGAAGCTCGGAGCACGATGTGTACGCCTGGCGAAGGGCCTTGCATAACTGAAAGACACCTGTCAGTCATGGTATCAAGGACAACATCGATTAGCAAATTATAGCTCACGGATGTACATCGAAGAATATCTCGATAAGGAAGAAAACTCAGTATATGAGACTGGAGTTCTTCAGCGAGAGACTGGAGCTGGGCTGTGGGATTCGTTTCCTGTTGTAACATCATTAGGACAATTTGAAGCTGAGCCGATCAGTCTGGGTGCACTACATAGGGCCCAAACACTTCCCCACAAACACAACGTCCACAGAAGGCTAAAGTCTAAGTCGATGTCGAGGTCGTTTCTAGAGAACAATCGACTAGCCCATGAGGAATTATTCGCGCAGAGGACGCTGCGAAAGGTTCGGCCTGGAAAACTAGAACAGTTTTCAACCGATCTATGTCTGATCGCTCATGGCATCCGGTAAGACTTGGTAGTCGCAAAAAACATATGAGTTGACATGATCATGATCTGCAGTTCTGCTTGCTTAGTGGACACGTTCGCAGTGCAGGACCCCGTTAGCTTGTTTTCCCATGTGCTGGGTGGCTTGCGGTCGAAGGTACGTTTTGATCACCGGGCATTCACTGCAGCACGATTTATCGAAGGCGGATGAACCAGAGTGCAACTTTTGCTGACGTTGTCCATTGGTACGATCCTTCGTCACTTCAGTCGTTCATCGTAAACTCTCGCATACTGCGAGCCTTCGCTCGAACATTGTTGGAGGACAATGCGGCGGTCACATACGTTCTCCTTGATACGTTCCCTACACTGGTGAGTACTATGTAGACAACGTAGAACACCTTAACCTCTCAATGCTTCCTGGCAGCTGAATAGCACGCCAACGACAGTGCTGAACATTATATGCGCCATGAATGCAGACATGCTAGAATCTCAAGCCAATGTCTCATTTTCCTTCGTCGATGGTTTGACACAGGACAATCTTGTTCCTCTGGCTGCAACTTTGATCGGTTATCCAGTCGCATATGTTCCTATCTCGGCTAATCAGACATCATTCCTGAGCGGACAACCTTTGGACGTTTATGAAGCAATGGTTGTCCCAGCGACGTCATGTACATCTTCCTCACCAAGCTCTAATCAGTCGCATACTCTACTCAAGTTCTCCTGCCCGTGTCTACTTGCAGAGACGAACCCTGAGTTATTTCCGGAACGCGTTACAAAACGCCTCCAATCACAGTTTCGACAAAGCCTTTCTTCCATTGGGTCATCGCTCTTGGTTCATCATCACGTAGAGGTTATGGACCGTGTCGCGCTTTAAATATCTCTCCAAAGATGATGATGCAAAGATATGTAATCCAAATTAATCGACATCAACATTGACAATCTTGATGTCTTCAAATGGCTTGTCCATCTTATTCGTCTTCACGTTTTCGATATTATGAATGACCTCCAATCCAGAGATAGCGCGACCAAAAATCGTGTGCTTCTTGTCTAACCATGGAGTGGCTGTAGTGGTAATGAAGAACTGCGAGCCGTTTGTGTTAGGACCTGCGTTTGCCATGCTGATGGTATACGGGCTGTAATGTAGTCAATCAACCATGGAATTTTGACTGAGACAAGCGCCAAATAATTACCGGTCATGTTTCAAATCTGCGGAGAACTCATCTTCAAATTCCCTGTCCCAAATTGACGTCCCCCCTGTGCCATCGCCCAATGGGTCTCCAGTCTGGATCATGAACTTCGGAATGACCCGGTGGAAAATGACACCCTCGAAATAACCGCTCCGTGCGTGGCCCACAAAGTTCTCCACAGCCTTTGGAGATTGTTGGGGAAATAGGCGCATATGTATGTCGCCCATGGAAGTGTGAATCACTGCAGATGAAGCCAAAGGTGATGGTCCTGATTTGGTAAGGGCAGTCGCAGAGGCAATGGACTGTTCTTCACGCGTCGGCCGTTCATTAAAGACGTCTCTGTCGTGTATTTTGCTGTCTCTGTGATACAGATATGAAGACGTAGCAAGGTCAAATGATAAAGTGCTTACTCTGGTTCGGATCGAGTAAAAAGATAAAAACGCTGGCGTTTATATCCTGTGCAAAAGAGGATCGGGTCTCGAATACCCTTGTTGGCAAGCATGGGATTTGCAGACGCTGTCATCGCCTATAAAAGTTGCTTGTCAGTGTTCCTCAATCATGAATAGGTACATACAGGTGCTAGCCCTTTCTTTGCAGGCGCTCCCTGGTACAATGCAAGGTTCATCCATCGAACTGATTCATCCTTTCCCTGTAACCGTACAACACGGTTCGTCACCGTGTTGACCACTGAGAAACAGTAACATATCAGTTTTGAGTCTGCCAAACAGAAGTCACTTCCAACCTTTGATTCCGAGTAAGGTCGGATATAAGACAAATGCCCCGCTTTCGTCCCACACTACATTGGTCGACATTGCAGGAATTCGTCCGTCTGGACCTGGCATCTCAAGCTCCCTTTCCACTGCCAGCCGCCTACCAAACTCCATGTCCTCTACGCGATGGATTGAGGTACTGGCCTGTTGCATTTCCTGGATTGCTGTCAACGATTCATCGTACTTTCGAGTCAGTTTGCCTTTCAGGAAGGAAAATATGCGGATTTGACGATCTGGAAGAGAAAATGTAACAAAGGAAGAGGAATCGGGTGAAAGCGTTATGCAAGCAGGGATTGATTTTGTCTAGATAAAAGTCAGCGAATGCTACAAAATGGAAATTTTAACTTGCCTTTTTGAACTCGTAGAGGTCCGTCGAAGACTTCAATGACCACATGCCAGGTATATTTCGTGGTGGCTCGAAAGGCTCAAACGGTTGCCAGTACTCAACGAAACCGTTTTCATCACCAGAGATCACAGTATCGTAGCGGTCGCTGTACTGAAGGAATGACCGTCACATCAGGCGCTTCTTCAAATAGGGTAGACTCACCGCCATCAAATGCACAGGGAAACGATGGAGTTTTTCGATTGTTAGTAGTGGGGAATCATTACCGCGACCATCATAAAGCCGTATGGTACCCGTCCCTTGCTCCGAGCTATATACTTTGTTAGAAGTTAACCAGGAATTTGCACAAGATACTCACACAGCCAGCAGGCCTTGTGCTTGCCCTCGTCTATGTACCCAACAGCACGCATGAGGGGTAAACCCGAGCTTTATCATGTTGATCATGTCTGTTTACTAGTCAGCGCCAAGATAAAGAAATGTAGGCCACTTGCGCACCGAAGTTGAGCACATCGAACACTTTTGCAGACCCATCTTCCGAGATACTGGCAAAAAGCTGTCCATCTGCACTTGATGATACTCCAGTTATGGGGCTCATGTGTGCACGGAAGTGTTTCACAAATTCGATGCCCTCGTCCTGCTTCTTCCAGAATTTTAGATGTCCGTCAACCGACGTAGTGATGATAAAGTCTGTCCTGTTTCGAGATTTAGATACTCGCTCCATAGATATTCTCTTGGACTTACTTCGTGACAACAACGAAGCTCAGTGAGTCACGATGCATGTAGCTTTTGTAGTACTGTTCTGCATCTGGGAGGTGGTCAAGGTACAGTTTCTCGTGAGGGACCACTAGCATTGAATTGTAGGTCAATGATTCACAGACTGATAATCGTACGACTCACCTCTGCGCTTCCTTTTGGATCCACCATTTGCGTTCGCAGGTAGAGGCATAGGACCAACATCATCATCGCTGTCGTCTTGGTTTATGGCTGCGTCGGCAGCTGGCATGGGACCATCTTCACCATCCTGCAGACGACCTGTATCATCGTCCGAGTTTCTACCACGCTTTCCGAGCACGGTTATATCCTGCTCTGTGTCAGACATGGAATCGAGTGACCGTAAGTAACCAGTGAGCGAGAATGAGAGTTCCCCCACGTGACTGTTCTCAATGTGGACGCGTTTGTTTGGATCCAAAGCCTTTGCCAAACAACCGCTACCTCACAAACCACGTCTCAATAACATGTCTGACAGCCCAGATGACTTCCTCAACAGCGTTGAAGGGGAGATTGTTTTCTTCCGATCCGTAATGAAGGCTCGGCCCGTTGGCCTCCACAAGCATTTTCACGTATTAGCCATTCGCAATGCAGTACACAATGAAACTGGTCGGGTACTACCCGTCGAGAGTATTTGGGCAAAGTTGAAAGTGTGTTATGATCTTGATGCACTAGAGACAGCGGTGAGCTGCACAGCGCTTTTAATTTTGTTTTTACTTGTCTTAGTATGTGCCAGGAAATTGATGGTTTCGACACGCCAACCTCGAGCCAGAATTCAACACCACACCTCGTACGATCCCCTTCGCCTTCTCAGAATCTCTCACGACATCCTTTCTTTCGAGATGAATATTCTCTTCCTAATGATGATGCTTTCAATAATATCATCTCAGAGCGTCGGCTACGTGCAACGGCCTCCCTTCCATCATCAACGCCTGCACCATCCCCGCGCCAGCCCAGTAAACCGAAAAAGACCAAGACCACGAAACGTAGTAAAAGCAAGGCGGACATGGCTGGCCTAGTAGGAGGCGATAGCGACAGCAGTGCGCTCACGCAGGAGAGTGGAGACGAGGGCGCTGGGATCACCCCTAGCGTCATCACAGGCACGGACGCAGGCACGGACTATGAAGAGGACAACCCGGACGTGCAAGAAACATCACCTGGTAAATTCTTTTTGCTCCTGCCTTATTCTCGGCTGATGTATACAGGTCAATCAAAAGTGGGACGAGGGCGTGTCAAGCAGCTTGCTCGAGGAGGGGCGGTGGGACGAGCCAGGGCAGGGTCAGCGAGCAATGCCCGGGGAAGCAAGAAACGAAAGAAGTAGCATTTCGTGTTCATTATCATATTTGCTTATCATGCCTCTACCCGCCTGCTCTAACGATGACAGGCATACCCTTACCAGAGGTGCAATGTTGTATTCAATATTGTAAGTGTCGTTGCCAATACTAACGCCGACTTTAGCATTGCGAACACAGGTGCATTGTACTGAGGCTGAGATACAGGCAAGTTCACTGTTGCCCACTTCAACCAGGCAGACCGGAATGGGCAGGTTCATGAATATAGAAGACGGACATAAACTTTAGCCAAAGTTATGCATAATCTACACACGTAGATGTTATCTTCTACTTGTGTCTGCAACAGACGTGTGGTAGGAGAAGTACGTTCCTCTCCTCGACCCGGTATCCAATCTCGAAGGAACTCCTGAAAAAGACATCACATTCATATCAGCCTGATGCAAAATTAGCGACACAGTATTGATATAATCAATCTACGGAAACATCCATCTTCACAATCCCCTCTTCTATTGTTGATCGCTTGTTCTTTCTCTCGGCTATAAACGCATCGATCTGTGCTTTAAGTTCCACATCTACAATATCACGTCAAACATGGCAAATACGCATTACAACAAGAAACGTACTGGGGATAACATCCTCTACCACCAACGGCACCCGGTTGAAAGGATCTTTGGAGTCAGAGAGCAGATGAGACTTAATAGTCGAGCGGTCTATGACGACGCGAGAAGATGGAAGCGTGACTGGATCACGCATGATCGTGGCCATGAGAGGGTCTGATTAATTCGCCGTGAGCCTTTTTCCATGACGAGGTACAAGAGAAAAAAACCGACCTAAAAACTCATCCGGTATCTCGCCCAAATCTTCCTCCGCCTCAATCGTAGTTTTCATCTCCTCCACCTTGGACACAAAAGACCTCACAACCCCAATCTCAGTCTCAGTTTTCAACGGCACCCGTCTAGCAGTCTCCATCGCCGCTTCAAACAGCTCCTTCCTATAACTCCTTCCGTCATTTGCAACAGCTCTCACAAATTCCTCTTGATCACTGAGGTTGATGTACACTTGCAGAATGTCGCTCAAGAGCTGACGGGGATTGAACTTGTATTTCTCTGGGTCTTGCACCCTCAGCTCGCCGCACTTGGGCCCAACGAGCGCATCGAGGTTGTAATCCAGCATAGCCGCGAGTTTGTCCACAATTTCGGGCATCATGAATGGCCCCTTAGTTTCTGCTGTGAAATCCTTCAAAAGACCGACGGTGGACCTGCCCAGCGTGGTATATCCAGATGCATGTCGCTCGAGGCCGCGGAGCGCACCTTCGCGTTCACGTCGGTACTGCTGAGGACGAGCGTTCCAAGCGGTTTGATCGCGCATCTCTGTCTGGATGTTGTGGATCTGCGTGAGCTCGCTGAGAGACTCATCCATGAGATAGGTGACATCGTTGATCATGAGGTTGATGAACCGGATAAATTTGTCGACATTCCTGGAGGATAACATTGGTCTTGCGTGAATATTACGAGGGGAAACATACCGAGCTTCCTTATTCAAGGCATCTCTGTGAACAGGATTGTCCCAAACCGCTTTCAAAATGTAAGCGATATTCCTCCTCGCGTCTGAGATATCGATGTCCTCAGATTCTATCCATTCATGGAAAAATCTCACTTACTGAATTTGTCATAAAACTGCGAACTAGCACCCGTTTGCTCGACCTCTGAAGACATTATGAACAACGTTCATCCAGCTTTTGACGACAAGACGTACCGATATAGAAATGAGTCAACGCCGGTATCAAGTTCTTGAGCGCGACGGGATGCGTGTTCAGCGTGTGTCCCAAAATCCCGTGTCTGTCGTTTGCGTACGGCAACACGCCATAAAATACCGCCTGTCTCATATTCCCAACGTCAGCGAATTTTCACGGTAGCAAGCGAAGGGGGGAAACGCACCTCGTTGATCTTAGCTTTCAAGAACGGGTTCTTGATGTACCATGTCGAAGTAAGGAACGTCAGCGCAAAGATCACAAGCTCATCCTTCCCAGACAAGTCAAGACTCTCTGGCGAGTGCCTTCAAGTCCATCAGCTCCCATGCGCACTTGTCAAGAGCGATAAAAACATACCGCACGACAAACAAAAAGAACTCGACCACATCCTCAATAATAAACTCCGGAAGGACTCGGAACGTCATCGGAACATCCTTCGAAAGGGGCAGCCTGTCAGAGAACATCGCGCATCAGCCATCACGCCAAACAAAACCTCTCACTCAAGACTGAGAAACGTACTCAACGACAGGATTCGGATGCGTCCCCCGCGGGTCGACGCTCCGGATCAACCAAGTCGACGCAAAGCTCGTGAACCCTACATACCGGAACACGAGCTCAGGATCAAGCAGCTGGACGCGGTACGCAAGTTGTTGGGATTGGATCTTTGACATTTCATTCTTTTTTTTTCGTGCGAGATATTGTTACACTCAAGCCATGGGTTAGAGTGCATGAGAAAATACTTACCTTGACGTTCTCAATGGTGGCTTGCACGTGCGCTTGTTGAGGCGTCTGCAGATACAACATGAGTTCATTATACATGAACGGTAGAAGTGATCATCAAAGAAAAAATACGCACCCCCATCCACGACCCATCCCCAGTAATCATATCATGGTGCCTTTGGTAATCATCAAGAGTCTTCCCCAAGTCCTCGTACATCTGTATCGTGCGTATGTATCCATAGTGCCCCAGCGCATTGCAGAGATAGAAAATGTCGGAGATGAAGTTGGGCGTTGCGGCTGAGGCGGTCAAAGTAATAGTGTTTGGGTGAGGTGTGTGCGAGCACATAGTTGCATTACGTGTTAATTTTTGTGGTTTTATAGAGGATAGGCATCAGTAGGGAAACATGTGGTAAGGTGAGAGAACACCCACCCTTTGACTTGCTCTCCTCGACCCATTGCGCAGCTTCATCGCTTGTCGCTTTGATCCTCGTTTCCTCCTTTAGATCAATTCGGGTAGATACTGAAAAATAATATGGATCTATGCGGTCCATCTGTGGTCACAGAACAATACACAAAATGCGCGCGACCACGCAATGACGTTTACAGTAGTAGAAAGATAACAGCAAGTCATGAGGGAGACTGAAATCCATTGAGAAAATAAACGAACAAACCTTTGTATATCTCGCGTCCATAAAGGGCTCGGCGAATCTCAGCAGCACGCTCTGCAGATTGACCATGAAGCTGTCCGACGCGACGGTATCAGGCTCAACCTGCGCATGTGTTGATTAGCATCCCACTGCGCAGGAGGCAAAATAATCGTACCTGCATTCCTGCACGTTTTACGTTGAGACGCACTACTGTCGCAAAGTATTCTAATACCCGCTCACGCGCTTCGGGAGATGTGCGCACGAGGGTGTTAAATATTTGAAAGAGGGAGGACTGAATCACGGGTGCAAATGAAAGAACGCGAAAATGAGTGAAACCATACAAGGAAGCGTAAACCAAAATCACTCACCTGCAAACTCTTCAACGTCCCTCTCAAACTTGCATTCGACGAGTCCACATCCGCACGACTGCGTTTCGTCGGGTCGCTAAAGTATATTTGCGCAATACCTGGCTGTTGGCGTACGACGTATGTCAGATACATCATCATTCACACGCCTCACCGTACAATACTCACCCACTCCCGACTGAACGTCCCCAGCCTAAGCAGCGGGCCCATAAGAGACAGCCTCTCAAAGTTTGCAGCCGTCACTTCCACCCCGAAACCCTCGCCGAGCCATTGCGGCATTCTCGTGATCATCTCCGCGATGGGCTTTACTCCGACGAGGGCTTCCATGCCTCCTATGACACCACGCCATGCGGAGTCCCCACCACTTCCGCCAATGCCCTCCGATGGTATGGTAAGGGTGTGTGCGATGAGAGTGTGGACGAGGGTGCTTAGCGTGATTAAAAGTTCATCCTAGAGGAATATATAAGTTTAAGCTGGAGCTTGAGGAGCAGACAATGAACGCATGTGTTCTACGATAGAATGTTGTGAAATAAAAGTACACGCACTGGGTCTGCGAAGCGAGCGACAAGGTCCTGCAAGAATGGCTGAACCTCTGTGGGAGCCAGCGTGGTTTGAGAGGTGGTTGTAGATGCGTACAGAGGCGTAGATAGGGCAGAGAGGGAGAGCAGGGGTGAGAGTAGCTCGTGCGACCCAAGGGTTGATAGTGGACGACTATACATTCAAGAGAAGGCAAAGTTGGGACAGGTGAAAAAGAGAAAGGGTAATTGCTTAACGACACATCAATTAGATGGAGAGAACGCACTCAGCGGGTTGTGGAAACATCTCCGGATCCTGAAGGTTAAGGCCTATGTAACTGATAATGAGGTCTCTGAGCTGATTCAGGAGTGCGGTGGCTTGCTGGGTTTCAGAGACGGGGTTCTAGAATCTTGTGAGATGATTTATGAGGGTGTAGAAGAGTCAAAGCACCTTCTTGAGTAAAATTGATTTGGCAGTGTTGATACGCTTCCAGCAGCCTACAAGGTACTCGAAAACGGACTGAGGAGGGAGAGAGGCCAGCACCGAGACATATTCGAGGTCGTCGCTGTATTTATGACTTTGTTAGTGATCACTTACGACTCAGGCGGTGATCGAGCGCAAACGTTTGAATAGGATCAATGAGATATGAATGTGAATGATAAAGGGCGATCAAAGGAAGAAACTTACGACATGGCCTGCGCATTAAGCTCGAGGCGAGAGATGAGGAGTCGATCCACGATATCGTTCGTAAGAGTCATATGAGCTAATAAAACTACATTAGTGAAACGAGTGGATTTATAGAAAAGACGTACGGTGACCCTCAGACTCGAGCTCAACCTGAAGATGCTTGAGCCACACGAGATCATACTCGTTTGCCTCTGCGGTTGATTTCTATTAATTGATGAGTTACAACTGCTACGACAAAGAAGTGAAGAGCATACACTAAGTGTAACCTTGAGGACTGTAGATATTGTGTCGTTCTCCCATGTCTGGTAATCAACTTTGGGAGCAGGTGCGATGAACTTCCTCTTCACAGGGACATTACGTTGAGGTGGCGGGGTTGTTGATTGAGGTGGAATAGAAAGAGTTTTTGGTTTTGGTTGGGGAAGCTGGGCTACGGGGGTTGAAGGCCCAGGAGAGGCGGGTGAAGGGGTTGGTGAATTAGACGTAGATCCTGCCTGCAACTTTGCAAGGCGCTTTGCTCGAATCTGTTGCACAAATGATCAATTATCTTCATCATAAATAAACGAAGTAACCATACACGATCAGCATCGGTAGGTTCGCTCATCGTCCAGGTCGTCAACCGTAAATACTGAACACTGCTTAGCAGATGCCCTCAGGCTTTATATCAACACGTGACTAGAGTCCCCTTTAAGCCGTCTCCTTGTGATCATGATTTTATCAAGCTCCTTGATTCACGAGCGTTTCGAAGAACGCTCACAGAGAGACAGAAGCAAGAAAGAATTAATATTCTGACACATCAATTGCTCTCGCGCCGATAATTAGTCTGGTATTGGTATACTTGAAGTTGTAGGCTTTTTTGACACTAACAACCTTCTCTACCCAAGCACGCGGTATCGGCCGGAGTGTCGTCCACCCGGCTATCGGTCTGTAATTTATTGTGCATCCATACAAGCGCCAAAGATTCCACCACGGTAAAAAGGCGAAAGTAATGGTAGAAACTCCCGTCGGTGTCTAGATCATTGCTTTTCGCATACCTCCACGCGAATTCCATCAATATTGCCCCAATGCAGATGGCGTATATGACTAGCCAGAGCGCGGTGATGACGCGGCAGACGGTATTCTGGAAGTTAAAGCCTGCTATCAACATCGCTGCGCACGAAATAGCACATGAGGACCTAGAGAGAGCACTGAATTAACGAAGCTCACCGAATATAAAACAATTCAGGGATAGGCCAACAAATAATATGGGCATGATGATTGATAACAGGTAGGAAAAGAGGAAGTAGCCGCCTGTCCTAAGTTGCTGATAAGATGTCAGCCGATGTCATGGGTAGTAAAGCAGGAATACCCTTACTTCTCGACTCCACTGCTGATCAGTGTGTAGCCAGCGAATCATACTCAAACCAGATGTCAACACTGCAATCATGGCCAGCATGAATGACATGAAGAGTAGGAAATAGGTTGCAGGTGTGGAATAGTTAAAGTAAGGCACAGGAGAACCCGTGGACACGAAAACGCCACTTGTTGCAAGAAGCAGGCTCGCCTTTAACTATGTCAGCGGCTGTTTGAATTCGGGGAGTTGAGTAACTTACTACGGAGACAGTGTTGGACAGGATAGAGCATAACTTTTTCCTCGCGTCCTCAAATTCTTCTTTGGATTGTAGGTCGGAATCCCAGTGGTCTTCGAGATCAGCGCGTCCGAGTGCCAAAAAAGAAAGTACTCTCGTGAAAGAAGACGCGTCACGAAGAGATGCAGGGATTGTTTGCTCTTCGGTAAGTGCTCTTTCATCAGGGGTCCCGTAGAACGTGAGAACCTAGCATCCTAATTCAGTTCTATGACAGCAAATCTTTGTTTTCAAAGCTCACCACCGGAAAATTCTGTAGGGTAATTGCGAGCGGAGAGTAGAGGTGAATTGATGCCACGTCTCGACATGTTGGAGACTTTTTGTAGCATCCAATGCTCTAGCTGTGCAGAGCGCTAGCTCTCGTGACAAAACGCTACCGTACTGTGACTAGTGAGATCTTGAGAGATCACTGACCCAGTGATCTTGAGGATCTCACTAGTCACAGTGGCTTCAAGGGCTTGACACAGGAAAGGCGACAAATGTATGATGCAATAACGATTTTATTTCGTGCAAAAGCTTCTATCAATACGGCACACACACATTCTAAGTCCGAGGAGAGACCTCCAGTACTGCCCGCTACTCCACGTATCCCTGTTCGAAGCATCGTATCCAAGCCATATTGGTAGTTCGTAATTACACCGATGTCATCATCGATTCTAGTAGTAGCACATAGAAGCATACTGTCTAGCATTGGGCGTTGCCAATAAATAGGATTTTTAAAAAAAGCTCCGTATCTGAAAACTACATCTGAAGGCAATGAAATAAACATATCATACTAGTCTCTTTCAATTTCTAGAGCTTCAAGCTTCAGCGCAGCCACCACCGCGCTGGGATTACCTTCAGATGCTATAGTCTCAGGGGTGTGAGGCACCCTTGATCGCAAATCCATTTAACCCCTTAACCGAGGTTACATAAGTGATGACGGTTCCGGTTAGTACAACGTTGCAACCAGTACTTGGTCTCCGTGATGTATGTGCAAGCTCTACTTATCCGCGGACGTCTGTGCGATAGCTTCCTCTAAATTCGGGCTCTAGATCTTTGCATCAACCACTCCTCCACCCATAATTGCTTTCATGCCACGAAGTGAGCTTTCGTCCAGCTGTCAGTCATGTTCTCGTCAGCATGTCGACATCACAAACGAAACCAACGCACAAGGCCTTCAAGGTGATCTGCCCTGCCCTCGTCCGTCACTGTCACTTCTATCGCAGGAACCTCGTCGTCCGCAACTTGCAGCGGCACCTCACCCTAAGTCACCCATGAGCAACACCTCGTATTGAATACCCGTCACACTCACCTGAATCCGCACCTCTACCCTCACCCACCCCGTATTAACCATGGGTCCTTTTCGCTTCCATGTTCCCCCACCTAATCGCACAATTGCGCCCACCAGTTGCGCAATACACAACCCATGACTCACAAGTGCGATATGCTCATTCCCCCCAGACCTCGCAACATTCACTACATGAGGAAGCACAACATCCCTCACTGCCTTCTCACCCCTCCTCGTCAAATCCTCCACTGACTCCCCGCCAGGAAACGCCACGTGTTTCTCGCTTTCATATAATATCGGGTACTTTCCCTCCGCAAAGTGAGCTTCGAGTGTCTTGCCTGGCTCCCGTACGCATGTCTGATTCCCTTCTGCAGCTCCAAAGCTTTGCTCTCTGATGTCAGTGATAGTGAAATCATGAGTAGGCTTGGGTGTAGGCTGCGCGTCTAGTACCGCTTGGGCTGTGTCCCGTGCGCGGGGTAGAGGAGACGCATAGATATTGGTGAAGTGTGTGTCTGCAAAGTATGCGCCTACGGCGCGTGCTTGCTGTTCTTGGGTTTAGCTGGCGCTGAGGGGGAGGTGGGAGAAAGGCTTACCTGCGTTCCTGATAGCCGAGATCAGTCACGATGCTCGTTAGATAAACGTGTGTTCGAACTATCACTTACCTCTTTCCGTGAGAGGACATTCCGTGCAGCCCGACCAGAGAGCTAGCTGCAATTATCCTGTGATCAGTGGGTATCGCCAGACCACTAATTCCGAAGCCTTACTACGTTGTGCGTGGACTCTCCATGTCTAATCTGTGCGCATCATGGCATGCCATCAGTAACATTAGAAGGATCTCCCAGATACTAGATGGACGTACCAATGTCACTGTGAGCATCTTGTCTGATCAGAGATATCGACGGCAATCCAATCGATGGCAAGGCTTGCAGGGTTTACTTACATACCGAAACGCAACCGAAATGAGGCTCTAGCGTGTCGGAGCATAAATTTCACATTGACGGCAATTCAACGCGCAGATTTCATTCTGACGTTCTCCCCCCGGTTATATTTAGCACAATTGTGGTACGATGACAGCCGCATTCCAGAGTTTGAGAAAAAACACTTTACTTGGGCGTGTAACATGCCAGAGAATGATGGTCCCTCTCAACTACAAGTCCCCTTTGACGCAACTCTGATGAATGGATCATGAAAGATCGTGGCCACGGGAAGGCGACTAGTCGAACTCAGGGTTCCTTCCATCAGGCGCCCGAACCGTATGTTCGGTCCCGCAAGACTGGACAAAAAGCCGAGACTACAGATAAAACACTGAGGTCTCACCACAAAATAATAATCGTGTGACACCACAGAAACCAGCTCTATCCTGGAACACGATCATAACATTTGTTTCATGCACTTACAGAGGCTAGAAATACGGGGCTAAAAATTGCCGAGGCAGAAAGCAATTTCATAAAATTGGCATGCTGTATTTTTATGGAGCCAGCTCGGTTCACCCGATTCCAACTGGAAAACCAGGCACCACTGGTCAGCTCTTTCGAAGTACGTCGCATGAGTGGTGATTGGTGACTGGCAACACCGAACGGGACGGTGCTCGGAAAGCTGGAGAACGTGGGTTGACCGCGCGGCGCGTTATGGTTGCGAATCCTTAATGAGATCATGCATTGTAAGAGACCGAGCGATTTGCGTCGAGGCGAGTACCAGTTGTCTGCAAAAGTCGGTGTGCTATGAGGTGGGAGCTCGTTCAGTTTAGTGCGACGAAGGTCGAAGGGGCCCGTACGCCTGGGTACGTGAATGGTATGTGAAGCTCTGCGTTGCTGGTCGTTTGTAAATGTACATCTTTTCTGGTTGGGACAACACCGCAGAATCACCGCGGGGAGTATGTGGAGGACCGAGGTAGGATATCGCAAGTAGAACGGCATTATCATGGGGTACCCAGATCGGGGATAGACTCAGCCGTTGCGTCCATGTGCGTCCACACAAAGATAGAGTAGAACTAGTGAGCTGAACACCCAGTCAAAGAGGTGTGCTGCATGCTGTAGGTCAGCGATAAGCCACGCACCATGCACATTGTAGTAATATAAGTGCAGCAGCTCGACGGGAAAAGTTACATGCATGATGCATGACGGATAGATAGCAATCAATCACAGTTTGCGCCTGCTTTCTTTGTTAGGAAACGCAGCTGATTTTTTTGCCTGAGCATAGCCAAGCTGATGGCGTCAAAGTCGACATTTAAGCGCTAAGCGCTCTGCGAACAGAACGCTACAGGTCAACAAACAAGCATCAACATAAGATATTCGTCGACCAGCTACGCAAAAGCATCAGAAACCGTCAAACAAGTTACCGTGAGTTTTCTCTTGTTCACTGCATCTACTATCGTAATAACAGTGATGTTTATAGCAGATATTCTTAACTCATAATGAACCGACCAGGTGTGTTCTCAGCTTGCTCTGGCGCCATTGTTGCACTTAGTTCCGCCCAGGTCAACCTCTACAGCGACCACCAAGTCTTGCTCCTCCAGCTGGTTTGTCGTCGCAATTTCGGTCTCCCTACCCAACGTCGCAATATCCTCTACCACAACGGAGTTATCCGACACCAACCCTTCAGCAACAAAATGCGCACCGAACGCCTGCCATTGCACCAGGGTCTAACGTCACAAGTTATGCAACGCAGGCAGGGCAGAGTGGGTCAGGTGCTGCAGCTGCAGTGGCGCAGAGCAGAGATTTTGGCCCCGATGATTTTCCAGCGCTGGGAAGTCAGGCAGGTCAGCAGCCATTAAGCGGCCAGAACTCGACTCAATCGCAGAATCCACCGTCTGGTGCTGATCTCAGTGCGCCACCCGGTGTACCACCTCCGGGAGTAAGCCCGCATGTGTCAAATGGGACGCATCATATACATCCGCATCAGCATAACGCACACCCACAGCTGCATAATCCACAACCAACACATAACCCACTTGTGCAGGCTCACCATCATCCACAGACTCCCGCACAGCAGGTGCTCATGTCCGCAGCGGACCGGTGGGGCTTGCTTGGCCTGCTCGCAATGATTAAGAACGCCGGTGTTGATGCAGATGGAGGTCTGAGTAGCGTTGGTACGGATTTAGGTGCAATGGGACTCGACATGGGTTACGAGGGGTATGTCATGCATTACTAGACGCTTGGCTGTTTTTGCTTATGTTACATGAAAGAAACCTGTATTCGACATTTGTTACGCCGTGGGCAGATCAATCTGCAGCCCATAGCGTTGAACCTGATTTTCATCTGCCTCCGTGTTATAGCGCTCAACCGCCGCCATTAGGACCAGCCAAGGCTGGAGCTTTCAGTGATGAGACGCTGTTTTTCATGTTCTATTCAAGTCCGAGGGATGCACTGCAAGAAATCGCAGCGCAGGAATTGTAGGTCTCGATTCATGTCTCAGAAAACTTTCGATACTCCCACAGTGTTGTTTTGGCTGCCATACTTACGGATTTAGACTGACTCGTGGCTTCACAGGTGGAATCGCAATTGGCGATACCACAAAGACCTACGGATTTGGATAACAAAAGAAAGTGGCAGTGCTCCATCATCAAAAATCCCAGGGGGCGAAGCAGGAACGTACACATGGTGGAATCCCGATGACTGGTGCAAAGAGCGTAAAGAGATGAGCGTTCGCTATGCAGACCTCGAGGAGAAGACAGTTGCAGCATTCGTGATGGGACCGGGTCTGGTGTTGGCACAACCCGGCCAAACTATACCTGGGCAGCAGCAGGTGCAGGGTGCCGCAGGGCAGCAGGGAGGAGTACAGTCTGCTGGGCAAGCTAGGATGCAAATGGCGGGTATCTAGGCTGGAGTGATGACCTTATCATCCTATTCGATTCGCATGTGTGCTTACGTATTTTAAGTTCTGCTTCATCGCCATTTTTTTGTGAAGTGAACGATTGTATCTGCGATTCTGTGGCACTCGTGAAAATATTCTTCCTTCGTCCTAATTTCCTTTTGTGTAAGTGAACAAGTAATCACCTGACACAAAATGAAGTTATGTAATCAAATTGTACTTCGAACAGAAGCTACCAGTGTCGTTGGCAGCTTGATTGAAGTATTGTGGTCAGAGAATTAGGAGCGTACGTTTCATGCTGTCTCGCTCACTATTCCGAGCAACCACTTTCTTCTCCCATGGTTCATGCTCGAGGAGGGTATTCTCGACGAGAAATCCCGGTCCGAACCATGACCTCCTCCAAATGCTATCACAAAGTGAGTTCCTTGAGTTTAAACTGCAGAGAAAATCCTCAAGCCCCGACGTAGATTTAGAGCGTGAAAACACCTGTCCGAACCGAAACGGCTACAAAGTTCGCGCGTTTGCACGAGCTATCGAGGCTATTGGCACACTGGAGGAACCCGTGCGGGACGTAGCGCAGGTGAAAAAGGTTAGAACTATTCGTTACTGACCCCGCGAGTTTGGTATTCATTGCTAGGGATTCTGTGTAGCTGAAGGGGGTAGGCGTCGGAATCAGAAACAGGATAGACGCGTTCTTGTCGGGTAAAGATTATGTCCGTAGGTGTTACGCGTCTTGCAAGTGTCCGTGGGTTTCATGCGTGTCTCCAGGACCCGGAAGCTGTCATCAAACCTTCTGAAGGAGTATCGAAATCCAAGGCAAGAGGGAGTTCTGATCCTGAGGCGAAACGGAAGAACATGATAGCTCGGTCATTGCAGTCTGTTTCCGCCATTGGGTACTACACGTTCACCCTGCGTTGAATTTGACGATGTTCTGACAAATTTCATAACTACAGCCCAAGGACTGCGAAAGTCCTCGTTGACGCGGGTTGTACATCCATTGGGGATTTGAAGAAACCGAAATTCTTTGACATGTTGAGTCCCTCGCAGCAAATCGGCGCGCGATACCACGGACATCTCGAACGACCTGTCGAGAGAAGTCAAGCTGAACTACTCGCTGTGCGTTATTGATTTATTACTCGAAGAATGCTTCATCGGCTCATCAATGTCTAGAAATTTATTTCGGAGAACATCTCTTGTAAATTTGATGTTGAGCTCGTGGGTAGCTAGTAAGCAATCTGCATCCCTGTCCTCTTTCTACGTTAACTTCAATAGTCGGCGGGGTGCTCAATCGTTCTTGGGCGTTGATATTATGTTGACTCACCCTTCTCATGTTCATGTGCCTACGCCCCCGTCAAAGAATGGCTCAGTTGCACAAGGAATTAGCAGGACACCTTTTCACATGTCATCTAGAAAGCTACGGGAAGTTCAGGACTCGCTTCTCTTGCGTGATGTGGTCTTCCCACTCGAAAGCCGTGGCCTCATCGCTGAGACGCTGTCGCCTGGTTCCAAGAAGTGGCAAGGTGTGATACGGCTACCTGAAAGGACTGTAGACGGAACTTGGGAAGAACGTTCTCAACGAATCGAGCATATTCGCGAACAGCAGGGCCTTTACATTCGATTGGACTTGAAGTAAGTTTTGATAAAGATCTTTGGAGCACTGATTTAATGGCATGCAGCCTCGCCCCCGTGAAGTCAAAGGGAGCAGCACTACTCGCATTGACTGGGGACAAGGAGTTTAACATCGACATCCGTACCAAAGCTGCGCGACTGGGCCTGTTTCTCGATGAATTCGGCCTGTGGAGGTGGACATCTGACCCATCACTCCCAGCAGACGCAGAGGAAGGGTACTGGACATTTGTAGAAGGTGAAAGCGAAGATGCTGTCCTGCGCGAGCTCGGCATGAATTATGTAGAGCCAATAAAACGCAACTTTGCGTACCTCTCCAATTCTGACTCGGACACGTCGACCGTAAAAAAGGGGGGTAGGCCACGGAAGAAAGTCGTGTAGTTTCGTTTTGGTTCTGTTTGCATCTACGTATTATACTACATACGTCAAGAATCATCATTTAATCACTGGCATGATCTTGATGCATTGATGAAGAATGACACCGGTGTTATACATAGTTTGCGCTTAAATTACTCTTTCTGCCTGCACAGGCTTCGTGAAATCAATGGATTCCACAGCGCTTGGAATTAACAAGCAACACTAAATAGTTGCAGGTTGCGCAGTCGCTACCACCAAGTCTATTGGTGGGTGGGCGTAGAGGTTATATAATCGCGGATTAATCGAACACACTTTGAACTTTAACTGTGCCAGTACTTGGCACACCAATGGCACACTCTACCTATCTCCCGACGCCCACTTTCAACTTATTGAAGAGGTGGTACACTGCGTTCACAGTGTGCTGCCTGGCTTCCAGCGCATCGGGAGGCAGACACTGACACCTTATTAGTTCCGAAGCTGATCATAGCATACCAAGCTCGAGTCGCGCTGTTGTATTTATGCAATGTAAAAATCGGTGTAAGTGAGAGCTAGTAGACTAGTGGCGGTGTCTAGGTTAGCGTGACCTAAGACATCTGGGCTAACTTCCACATAAATTCAATCGACATCGACCCAACGCCGACGACGTATGCGACGAGCCAGACCGCGGTAAGGACGTGGCAGACAGTGTTCTGAGAGCAGAAACCTGCTATCAACATTGCTGCGGACAAAGCAGCACATGAGGACCAAGGGAGAGCACAGCATTAGTCGAGCAACCCACCAAATATGAAGCAATTCAGGGACAGGCCAGCAAAGAACATAGGCATGACCATTGATAAGAGGTAAGGCAAGAGGAAATAACCGCCTGGCTTGATTTGCTGATGATGAGTTAGTGGATGTTGTCAAAGAAAAACAATCCTTACCTCTTGAGTCCACTGGCGATCGGCATGTAGCCAACGTATCATGCCCAAGCCCGATGTCAACATTGCAATCATGGCCATCATGAGTGATATGAAGAGTAGAAAATAAGGGGCAGGCGAGGTGTAGTCAAAATACGGCGCGGGAGAGACAGTAGTCACGAAAACACCACTTGTCGCGAGAAGTAAACCGGCCTTCTGAAGTTTTAGACTGTGTAAGCGCAGGCAAGGAGTTGAATTACTTACTGCGGTGATAGTGTTGGTCAGGATAGAGCATTGCCTTTCCCTCGCATTCTGGAACGCGTCCTTGGATTGCAGCGACTCCCAATGGGTTTCAAGATCGGGACGTCCTAGTGCAAAAAGACAGAGTAATCTCGTTACAAAGGACGCGTCACGAAGAGCTCCGGGAAGCATTCGGTCTTCAGCAAGTGTACTTTCGTCGGAAGTCCGAGCCCCATAAATGTTGGAAGCCTAGCGTAGTTCAGTTATGCAAGCCTAAGTCTTCCTACATTTTGAAAACGTACATCCGGTAAAGTCATGTCGAGCGGTCAAAGAGAAGAGTGCAGCTGGACTACGTATACTGCATCTTGACATGCTGGCTTATATGCGATTGAGAGTTTTTGAATACCCCGTGGGTACTAGTAGTACTTTCAATCCATAGGCGACCTGATCCGAAACAACGGTATCATGCTATGATAGGTCCATCGTGATGATAGTACTTGGCTATGTAACTACAACATCATTTTCCTTGCTGTGCGTTAGTCCTTTGGTTCGGACGTTTTATCGAGGGCTCACACAGAACCAAGAAGACTGACGCCTGCACGATTAAAGTTCACTCGTTCATATTTGGTAGTGGTACTCGTTATAAAACGTCCGAACCAAAGGACTAACGCACAGCAAGGAAAATGATGTTGTAGTTACATAGCCAAGTACTATCATCACGATGGACCTATCATAGCATGATACCGTTGTTTCGGATCAGGTCGCAAAGTACTACCTACTATTAGTACCCCACTCTGGCAGGCTGACAGTACCCTTCGACCGCAGTGTATCAGTAAGCTGATATAAGGTGTACTTGTGGTATCTACACTGCAAAAGATACAGATCAAGAAGCACCGACAAGAGGTTTTTGATTCATCCATGACGTCACTCAGTACTCATTAGTTGATCGGAGCTTTCTTCACATCGAATTGGATGCAGCCTGTCAAAATTTCCATTTCAGACGGAAGAGACTCCACGGAATGTGGCAATATCGTTTCATGATTGGCTCTACTGATTTTTGCAGATATCTTGCTCAGAACTGCGTGTTAAGGAAGGTGAGGAAGTGGGATGACGGCTCTTATATCTCCAACTCTTGCCCAGCCTGATGGGTCTAAGAGAGTTGTTGCACACGGTCACAACATGAATCAGTCCGCAAAATTTGATAGTAGATAAACTTATGAACCAACTATTAAACAAACAACTGCACCTGTCATCTATTTTCCAGCCCCCCGAATCGCATGATTCCGCCTGTAACCATGATTCACAGCAAGAGGTCATCTCCACCACTTGCAGAAGCGGCTGTTCCGCCAGAGGTGCCTATACCACCAAAATTCCCGAATCCGCTACCCATTCCCATCTGGGTTGCACCTGGCTTCTGACTCGATGCCCAAATACCAGCCTGGGCTTTCTCTTTCTCGAGATCTTTAATAGATTTACCAGTGTTCCCAGATTTGACGGTTGGGGTCGTCGATAATGTACCTAGAGACAACGACCACAAGTCCTCGAAGTTCGATGACGATTTCGGGGGTGCAGCAGGTGAAGCTTTTGGGGGTGGAGCTGCGGGGATGATTGGGGCAGCTGACATTGATGTTCGGACGGATGTCGTAGGCGACAGCGGTGTCGACGTAGACCACAAGTTGCCGGATGACCCGCCAGCAGTAGTAGGGAAAAATTGCCTGTTTGTGGGAGAAAGCGCCCTCACAGAAGTGTTGGAAAATGCAGCGGGTTTAGGAATCTGTGATCCAAGTGATGGGCTCATCGTGGGTGCCCGATTGGCAGGAGGGCTTGTGCTCCGTAGCATCTCCATCAACGTAGGCTTAGTGGGGAGAGAAGCAGATGCCGGGGCGGGTGAAGATGGTGCGGGTGAAGACGGCGCAACTTGGAAATCAGCGAAATCATCATCTGCATGAGTGACATCAGCGATCTGAAAGAACCTTCTAATGGGCGCCTCACCATCGAGATTGACATTACCTACAGATGGAAGGGCTTTGTTTGTGTTGGACATGGGGTTGATGTTAGTAGCGACCACTGGCTCGTCACTGAAGCCACCCAGGAGATCGACCTCAGGTTCTTTCGGCTTTGGGGGCGCAGGTTGCACCGGACGAACAGGAGAACTAACTGATTGTGTGCCCTGACGGGACCCAGTATGACTCCTACTGACAGAACCTGATCGTCTGACAACAGTCTCGTCGTCCCCAGCAGTGTACTCCTCGAAGTCCTTTCTACCATTGCTATCTCTGAAACCAGAATTGCCTCCGTAATCTATCACAACGTGAGCAAATGATGAATCTTGAAATCTACAAGATTCTCACCATCTCTGCCACTCATTCTGTCTCCATAATAGCCTCCACTTCCACTCGAGAAGCTATCACTGCCAAATCCGCCGAAGCGGCTGCCACCCGAGCTGAAGCTCATGGAATCGTTGCCAGTGCCAATGTATTTGTGGCGATTGGTTTTCGCTTTCCGTCGTTCCGTGCGGATGGTATCTACATCGGACAATAGGTCTACCAGTTCACGGGCCCGGTTGCGGACTATATACGCAGTACGTCAGAGGTGTCGTTTGATTCGCAGTCAACTGCATACCATTCTGGCCCTCATCTTTGCCCTTGTCGTCTATGTAGTGGAAATTTCTGAGCATCTTGAGTGTGGAGATGTGGGAACGAGAGTCGTCGACAACTCTCTCACTGCCGTGTTTGATTAAGTATTCAAGCAGTTGGAGGGCCTGTGGGCGTATGTTAGCGGGAGGGCTGAATAAAACACAACAGCCTACCTTGTAAATCTGTCTCCACTGCCGTGCCTCTTTTTCCATAAACCGGGCATATATACACGGCATGATCTCATTGAAGTTTTGGCTAGGGTACGTCAATGGGGCATGCAGTCGGAACGCTGGAGTAATAGGCTTACAAGTTGAATGTCCTATGCAAAATGTCAATTGCCATTTAATATGATATAGAAAGTCACTAACCCTTGGGCAATTTCTTGCATTAATGTGGAACTGGCGCCCCTGCGTTGTCCTGTGAGTCTACTACGCCCTACATTGAGCTTGGTCATGATATGCTTACCAAGGTTCGTCATTAGTCGCCTCCCTGACTTTGGATTCCATCTCGCTGACATTAAGCACAACATTTTTGGCCTATATCATGAACTATCAGCATGTGTAATTGCAATTGCCCTGCTCTTCGTTGCCACGTACTTGGTTGTACATGTTCTTGAGGTCGTAAACAGTCAGGTTTGACAGGGTACTCGCCAGGGAGTCGAAGCGATCCATGGTGGGCAAAATCAAGGACACAGCTGGCAGCTCAATGGAAAGCGCGGTTACGGTCTGAATGTGCAGCTGCCACCGCCTCAGCTGAGGATTATGTAATCAATTGTCGATGATCATGTGATCTCGACGCGTAAATGGAGTTGACCCCTGCAGAAGGGGTTTATGCTGTTCTACTCGGAGAACTGATCTGGAACAGGGAACAGGGATTCTCTTGGCTCCGTCCAACTTGTCAACGTGCGTTGGATTGGCTGCATTGGCGCACGACCGTTACCTTCGTGCTGGTTTAGGTCGGCCTTTGTTACCCAGTTGCTTGGCGGTAGGGACGATTCGGGACGTGACGTCCTGTTCCTACTACTCAGGTCCCCGTGCCTCACTTGAACGGAGGTTCAGCGCATTCGATCCAGCACGTTATAATTGGCGGAGTGACTGTACGTCCGACGATTCTCGCATACGCGTCGCGCTGACTCACATAGTAGAGGTTTCTAGCGAGAGATGCATTCATTTCTCTCTCATATTCGAGGCCGAGGTATTGGTAACCATTCCGCTGCCGCTCTGCCTTTGCAACCAGAAAACTGCTGCATCGTCCCGCCCACTCCTGCCCTCAGTTATGGTGTGGGTTCAACCATCGAAACATCCCCAGCAGTGCGCCATGGCATAGACAAGAGGATTCTCGAGAATCCGAGTTCATACTTGGACATGGGTGATTCAGAATCTCTGCCTCGCAGCTTGACTCCCAGAACTCGGAGACACACTGTAGATGTTAGTAGTTGGGGGCTTCGCAATATACTGCGGGCAAAACCCATCTCTGAGAGTGTATGCGAAGTGGATAAACCTGGGTCAGACTCACCAGCTCATGAAACCACTCTAAGCGAGTCAAAATCAATTGACCACCTAGCTGCACCTGGGGACTGGTCCACGTTTGGTCGCCGACGAGTGCGCAGCTCCCCAATGGTACCAGGATTTGCAGACGTCAGTCCCACCAAAGACACTACCAGACGAACGTCACATTCTCCTTCGCTGAAGAGAAGTAACAGCAATAAGAGTGGTGAAGGCCTCAGCTCGGCAGAAAGTTTGCACTCTATCATCAGCTCCCATAGCGTGTCACGATCCTCCATAGCGCATCGCGATACATTAGCACAAACAAGCAATAGGGGAACGACAACTGTCAATAATCACACAAGCAGCTCATCCATCCATTCCAAATCATCACCAACAGATATCGTGTCCTCTAGGCTGCATCCACGAACACCCAATAGACCACGATCCAATACGTCTCCGACAGCCCGCCCAACTCCATACTTCACTACACCTATCCTTCGCGAACTGGGATTCGACTCTCCCGGAACATTTGGCCATCCGACACCCGAGAGCCGGTCCACGTTTACGTTTGCATGTCCATCGCCCCCACCCCCTCTGCCCCCCTTGAACCACCCGGCTTTGTCATCCTACCTCAAGGACAAAAACGTTAATAATATTACTCCCACAGCATTAGGTTTCGCATCGGACCGATTCAACTCATTTCCCAAACGCTCATCACGGATCCCGTCTGGCATTGGTGATGATTTCTTCGTATCGCTATCAATGAAATTTGGCCGATCTGTCCGACGTTCTGCAAGCCTCCCGAAGGTGCAGGATGTCTTCCTTCCTTCCTCGGAAGAGCAGCCTGCTCCACAACGCCACCGTACGCGAACAATATCTGACAAAGCACGACTCCGTCGACGCAACAGTGCCTCTTGGAGTGCACAACAAGCTACAGAAGGTGTCAACTCATCTTCAAACAATGCATGGCCCGCAGAGGTATCGCGCGAAATGCTGCGACTTTCGTTGGGTGAAGGACTTGACCTCGTCACCAATTGGCCATCTGTCCAAAGTGGTGTCCCGGGTCCGGGGTCCGAAACACGCGGTAGCAGCGTGGCGCAATTTCCTAATCAAGCGCCCATATCACGATCATTTTCTCCATCACCTTCACCACTTCGACCACGCTCCCCAGCTCCCCAAGGTAAGTCCACTGCTTACGGCATTCAGATATTGTTTTCTGCCACACATTCCGAATTCCGCATCTTCTCTCTCTTTGTATTCATCCATGTATTTTCTTATACGTTCACTTCAGTCCCTCGTTTCAGTCACTCACTCATTTGTTGTAGGCGGGGAACGTGCATCCCAGTCTCCATCCCCATCTTCATCTCCATCTCCCTCTCCATCCGCTAACCTTCCTCCTCCGACCCACCGCCCAACAAGTTACGTGGACCCGCGCATGTCTGCGAATCCAAATGGTACTCGCATCGCTCCGGATGGCGCCACCTCGCCAAATTATACTCCTTCGAGACTAAACGTACCTGTGGGTCCAAGCAAAATACAAGGTCGTCCATCGTCTCAGTTTCTCCTCCCTCCCTCCATTGCTCCCACACCTGCACGTACTTCCCGCACAATCACCATGGATCCAAGTACCCCTACTCCTACCTCCCGTAACCATAGTGATAAGATCAAAGGCAAACGCAAAGCCGAAGACATAGACACCACACCGCCTGAGCAGAAAAAGGACGTGCAGCGCGCAACTTTCGCCGTCCCAGAGAGCCACCGAAGTACGTACCTTCCATTACGTCGCCTCTTCTCGACGGTTCCGAACGCGTATTGATTGCTGAATTTAATTACGCAGGTCAAAAGCTCTCTGCTTCATCTTACGCGCCATCATCGTACCACCGCAAGCGCGCCCGTATATCGTCCTCTCCTTTTGGCACCCCCATCCATTCGCGGCCTGTATCCACTCAGAGCCAGAGTATGAATTTAGAGCCAACGCCCGAAGTGGGCAAGTTCGGTTCCTGGTCGAGCCGAACGAGCGCTCGTATCCTCTCTAGTCCTAGCGTACCATCTCGTGCCGCGTCGTCCACTCATTCGACCCGCCCCCAACAAACCCCAAACAAGAACTCCCTCACCAACTCAATCACCCAGAATCCGAATCACGCGAGACGCCAAAGCATGTCTCAGGCGTCTATCCCTATCAGTGCGCTCGTGTCCCCGCATGCACCTTCAATCGTGCCTTCTGGGAAATTCCACATGCGAGATCCTAGACGCCCTCCGAAGAAACTTGCAGAGACGCCTTGGACGCTGCATTTTCGTGGGGAGGATGAGCCTGGGTCGCCTGTGCATGCGTGGTGCTTCTTTGTGGGATTCATTTTGTTCCCTGTCTGGTGGATCGCTGCGCTCTTTCTCCGCACACCGCGCACGCGTGTTGTTGGTGATGAGAAGGGAGTTTCACTGGATGATCCGCAGATCGAGCATGGTGAGTGATTATATAATGGAGTATTTGGGCTGAGATGACGAATGTGTTGATGTAGACGCAAAAGCATGGCGGTTCCGGTGCCGTGTCATGTCTGTAGTGTCGCTGTTTACATACACCCCTTTCATCATTCTGGTGGTATTCTTTGTCCGACGATAGCACTGCACATAAACAAGTCACGCGCACTTTGCATACCAAGGACTTCACTCTTACGCGCAACGTCACGTCACGTTTCTCATTACACTTATGACGTTCCGTTTTCTTGCTGCATACTTCACGCTCTATGCCAACCTCCTACGAATATTCCTTTCCATCGCAGTTTTCTTGTCCTATCCTGGTTCTGCGAACATTCATCGACCGCATTCATTCCTTTCACTTACTGTCTTCACTCGTTTCTTGTGTTATTTGTCGACTTATCCGCGACCGCATTCCTAGAGTAGTCACCGCTATTAGTGTTGTTCATTGGTGTTGTGTTTTTACTAGTGTCATGGCAATCCAACTGAGAGGATTTTTGGGAAGCACAAGCTTGGTCGAGTGCGTATCTGAGTAGATTACATACGAGTTGTAGTATACAAAGAAGCACGAAAGTCGGAAGGCCACATTATGTAGTGAGATACCCCTCCGAATCCCTCATTCCCTCCAGTGCTGCGCGCGTGCGTGCTTCACTTCTATGGGCGTATCAGTCCCCCGGGCGCGGTGTTTGATGCAGAAGGACCAGGTTCTGACTCACACTAGTCAGATGACGTAGTACTATCACTTAGCTGTTTCCTTTTCTGCCGCTGTCTCAATGAACGTCGAGCGTAAGTCACCTCTTCCGATTCGGAGTTCCAGTGAGTGAGTCCTCTTTCACTACTCGCCCTAGGCCCTGCCGGCGCTCAAAATTTCATTCAAGTACCTCATGAGTTGTATAGGGGTCATCGAGATCCGTGTTTGGGACGGAAGTTTACATATAGTTTCCGCCGAGCTCTATGTGGATCCTCAACTTACTAAAGGTCAAAATGAATGACTCAAGAGTGCACACGTGTGTTCAGCACATTCCTGTAACCGTCATTACAATATTGTAACAAGCAACAGACTTTGCCACAAAGGCTGAGCGCAGTGCCATCGAAATCCAACAGGGGTTCGAGGAAATACAAGGTCAGTCAAATGCGGGGTGGATCTGTGCGCGATGTAGTATATGGATACTGTGTGAAGTCCTGAAAGTCCAAAGCCAAGTTCAGGGGGCAAAGCTACATGACGCGACACTCTTTGTCTCCCTTTCTGACTTCCTGCGCGCGTGCTGCCTCTTCTTGCGCGAGGATAAGCTTCTCTTCTTCTGTGAGAAGACCCCTGTTGGCACGCTCTTTCATGGCCTTGAGCCTGCTCGCGCGCTCCTGCTTTGCGCGTCTATAGGTAAGGATATATAGATGTTGATACAGCGAAATATTAGATGGATTGATACATAGTGCGATGTGTGAGATTAAGCAGATACGAAGATCGATGGGGGAATGAAAGACATTGGATCGAGGAAATTTGATGAGGTCGATTTGGTGCAGTTCGTAGGTTTGGGAGATATGATTGGCGAGGGAGGTTTAGTTGCGGAAAAAGGGGAGGTAGATAGAACGGGAGCAGGAGAAACGCTGGTGCGTTATGAGTGGATACTGAGATGAGGAAAGCGGACATGTACTCACCGATCAGTCTTGGAGAATGCGTTTGGGACAGAGACGGAGACCGGGATGGAAAACTTGGAAAAGGATGGTGCTGATATCGGTTTGGAAGAAGGAGTGGGTCTGGATACAGCCATAGGCGCAGATTTGGCTGAGGATGAACTGGGAGTGGCTGAAACAGGACTCGGTCTGATAGATGGCTTAGAGGTGGAACTGGTGTTCGGCCGTTGTGAAGTGAGCGACGGACAGCTATGATCATTTGGGAAACGGTGCTGAGGGCAGAACTCTTTGTGGCATTTCTGTATGATTTCCATTAGTATCATTACATACACCAAATTAACAGATGTTCAACTCACATCACACCCGATGGGTGCAAATAATACCTTACCGCACTTTCCCTTGGCACATACCTTGCTCCCACCCTTTCCTTGCTGTCTACCGCTAGCATTCATCACCTCGCAGAAACGGCTGATGTGTCTCTCCATGCGCACGTTCGGGTCCTCGCCGGGCGGAATTGCGACGGGAACGCTACACAGAGGGCAATTTGGTGCTACACGGTCCAGGTGAGCGTGGGCGGTAGTGCAGTGTGGATGGAAGTGCTCCGAGCAGAAGGCAGGAGTGCCTGGACAGTGTGGACATTTGAATGGAAGGAAATCGAGGAGAGAGCAGTGAGGGTATGAGCAGGGCGTTCCGAGGCCCAGAATTTGGGTTTCTTGTTCATTGGAAGACATCGTGTATTTGGTGGTGATGGTGGTGGTGGTAGTGGTCGACTTCAGAGCTTATAAAGGTCAGACGCGCGTCCCCCGACAGTGGACACGCAAGCACCCCTCACAGGGCAACGTCAAGAACCTTCTCTGACTGCTTATGTCATCTACAACCTAGCTTACTAACGAATTGCTCTCGGAGTTTGAATTATCATGTGACTTACACTGCTTACTAATGGCTACTACTGTAGAGACTTAGCTTCGTCACAGCGTCACACAAAATTGAAGTCATCGAAGGTAAATTGTGACACACGGTAAAACATGAAAAAAAATGCAAAAATGTTCCCAAAAATTCTTGTATAAAGACTAGACAGTGCATTAGCCTCAGTCGTAATGGAACAGACTGATATATTATGATATACCTAGACAGTGCGTTAGCTATAAACGTCCATTAATGTCTAGGTATGTCTCGGATATGCAAAGAGCTCACCCTCAGTTATAATGGAACAGACTGAGGGGAGAATACGAAGCACGACGGTCTATATATGATGGTTCATATTCCAACAGTTTGACTCCGCCAGGCGCATCGCGTCGTGTCATGTGCGAAGCACTAACATCTTGTACTGAGTATTTGCCATGCATCTCACTTTAAATGACCAAATTTTTCTTCATCATCATCAGCTGTGAGCTCTTGCTGACAGCAGCTGGGTTCAAAGCTATTTCTGAGGTGTCACAGGTCACACCCATCTTTGAATCTTCGAAGCTAAGGTTCAGTTGGTCACACCCGGATGATGTCGAAGCTAAGTGTGTATCTCTACAGTATACCTAACATCTCTTGTGTTCACTGATGAACCATCTATGACTCCCCCATATTAGAGGTGCTAATACATAGTGTTATCACGTCTAAAATGACACAAATACATCAGCAGCAAGCCTCCCTCTATATCTCCTCAATAAATAAGGACTTATAATGAGAAAGAGTAGCTGTAGCCTAGGGCAATTGAGTGCAGGATGTTGGCACTGACATACTTAATGTTCCTGATGTTTGGCTAAGCCCGCCTACTGCCCAAACTTTTGTGCCCAACGTGTCACACAATGAACTTGAATATCTGATGTTAAACTGCATGTATCGAGGGCGTGTTTTGACAGTAAACATCATAACAATTCATATAGATCGTTATGACACTACAGTGGGTAATCTATGCTACTCCTCCAAGTCAGTATGGTCAATAAGTTTGAGCCATGAAAGGTCTTCAGTGACAATCAAGACATCCTGCAACATCTTTGAGGCCTCCTCTGCTATCTCATCCTCCTCCTCCTCCTCCAGCTCTTCTTGACTATCAACACCTACAGGAGATGCACGGTTATGTGCAGGGATGTCAGCAAGCATATTGGCGGGGATTTGCACATTTGGTACACTAGCACTCTCCCCAAGACCTGTGTGTGTACTTACACCAGGGGTGAGTGTCCCACTGAAGCCAGTGAGTTGAGATATATCTTGAAGTTACTTCAGATGGTGTGAGTTGAACCGGCCTCAAATGTTGTGCAGAATGGAAATTTGATGAGTGAGAGCTGGGCTAGTAGCCCTCAGCTGCTCCTCAGACACCCATAGATAGTTATCTTCATCTTGAATATATGTCATGAGGCGATGGATCTCAACATTCAGATGGAAAATTTCCTCTCATGCACAACAGATCTTGAAGTGAAGGTCCATTGCACTGCGTGCTGCAGGTGAAGACCAAGGGGATTGAGAAATATCTGCATGTGTGTCGCATAGCAGATCAAAGTCTGCGAGAAATGTGTAATTGACAATCTCCTCCCACTTGAGGGTTTTCTGAGGAGAGGACATTGCACTGGCAACAGTGTTATAAGTGCTGAGAGCGGATTTGATGGCAGCAGAGCGTGTCTGCAATGCCTTTACAATATGTTTGCACAGCTTGTAACCTTAACAAACATCATAATTAGCATTCAAAAGAAATAGTGTTACCAAAACTCACCTGTCCCTGCCCTATTCATCTTTGTAAGTTCAAAAATATGCGTGACTATCAACCCTTCCAAACAATTCAGTGCATGCTGATACTTTCTGTTAGCCATGAGCCTTCCCACCCTCTGCCACTCTGCATCCTCCGGAACCCAATGTGTGATGATACATATATATCCCATACTTAGAATTTTCATGTACTTCTTCCTTTCCTGCACACAAATCTATCACCACTTTGCACACAAAACTCAGAACTTTGAGAGTACGTGGGTAGACTATACCATAGACTACGTGTAGAAAATCCGGGAGCATTAGAAATTCTTTTCGTGGAAAGTGAACCGAATCCGTAGACCATTCGTAGACTCAACTCGGTCTCAGTAGATCAACCAAACAATGACGTCGCCGGAGCTCATTGCTTGGCTGTGATCATTGCCTGCAACAGTGTCTGGCATATATATGACAATGGCAAGCCAGTGTTTTCGCCATCTGCCCCCCACTATTTCACTGTCTGCCTGTCTGCCTCGTGCCCGTCTGCCTCGTCACCATCTGACCCGCCGCTATTTCACCAAGCCACTACTATGTCACTAGTAAGTTGGACCTACACCTGGACAAGTCCTGATATTGATCGCCGTCCTCAGTATAAATTTTGTAGTGTGTTCACAGTACTTTTCTTCCAACAACGAGCAGTGGCCGACGCTGGATGTTTGCATGGCTGATACGGTCCTGTGTACCAAGGCTGACTGCCGCAACTTGAAGCAAGGCACTCAGCCACGGAAGGCCAACAAAAACTGCATACAACGCAACTGCAAGCAGTGTTGTGAGGTGGCAGGAGGGTGTAGGGTCCACCGAGTCGCAGCCGCATCTTCTCTTGTTGCTACTCAACAGCATGAAAACTCGATCGTACCACCACTTGCCACCATTAACCCCACGTCTACTCAACTTGATCACCCTCTAGTTACTACATCGAATTCATCGTCAGCGAGTGCGTCATGATCTTTAGCTACTAGTACTCAGTCGCTCCCAGCCACTTCACGAAACTATGCTCGGCCATTAGACCTCAATTACACACGGAACTATGTTCTTGGGCACCAGCAGACATTGGTGGCTGAGCAACGCTTTCAAGCTGACCAAAGTCTGAGTATTATGATCCGCAATATGATTGATGTAGTGCTCTGGTTGAAGGTATGGTCTTCTATATCTATTAGATGGTTTCTCGGTGCTGACTAGCCAACTTGAATATTGCTAGAACAATGAACCTCCCCACCTCGTAAAGCTTACGTGCACCACACCTGGAAAGTTCGTGCCAGGAGACCATCCGCTATTGATGAGATTTGAGCTCGGAGACTACATTGCAGTATATTGCAGTGATCAGCACACCTGGATTGAGCAAGATATCAAGACTCCGCTTCTCAGTCCCCCCAATTCAACCATCCTCCTGCGTTCTATTGATCTGACCGACAATCATATGCTACTCGGATTTGCCGAGAGGGTTTTATCTCTTAGTTGTGCACCTGCAACTGTCCAATCTCCGTCAAAACGATCCTTTAGTGCCACGGGTATGCATCTGTTCCGATTGGATGGGATGACCTCACCATTGAAGCGGCAGAGGAATGCCAGTAGCAACAACCCCGCGGGCCCGGTTCTCATCTCTCGGCAGTCGCCCATTCCTTTACCACTCACTAGCCTATTGCCAAGTCCCACTGTGACATCACCTCTGTCACTCGCTGCCGGCGACTTAGACACGTCACCTGTAGTAGTGCCTGCACCAGCCATGGTCCAACCCAACACTACCATCCCTGCAGGCGCCCGAGCACGATTTCCCTGGAAGTACACATGTGATATGGTTCCCCGGATTCAGCTCTTCATCAATGTATCAGATGATCAAATGATCCAGGCCCTCTTCGCTACTACATTTCCAAATTGCACCTATGCCAAGGCAACTTTTTATAAGCATCGCGCTGCTTATCGGGCAGCTATCGAGAATTCGAGTGATAGGGTTGAACATGCTGTCAATGCAGGATATAGCCCTGCCGGCCAGTGGAACACTCTCTTGGCCAAAATCAAAGCTAATGCAGCTCCGAGTCTTACTGGTAGTAATGGCCTGGGTAGCATCTCAAACTCGGACACGAAGTGTATGTATAATTTGATTTGCTACTTCTGTGGTTGGCTAATCCTTGTCCTTCAGGTCCTACCCCACCTCCGAGTCTACCAATGAACTCATCTACCACTGACACCAGATTGCCACTCCCTACTGACCTAACCAGCGAGATGAATGATGCTCTTGCATTACTATTCCAGAACATAGATAAAATGGACAATAATACTGCAGCTACCACTGATCCTGAATTTCCTTTAGATTTTCCTTTAGATTTTACGAGTTATCCCCAATTTGATCTATTTAGCACCTGGTTGAATGATCCTTCTCCCGTAGATAATCAAGCCTTACCACCCTTACCACCTTTTAATTAGTAGACTAACTACTCTGTTTATTATCCACGAAATCCAACCTTCTTATGTTGAAAAAAAGTAACTACAAGTAGCTAGTCATAATTTCAACTCGAGAATGTGGTGAACTGACAGGATGGTGACGGTGGCATCAAAATGTACATGAAACTTGACATCTGAATAGTGTGATCCTCGAGTGATGTCCATATTCGGCTCATGGAAGATCTGATTGATAACATTCCAAGATCCATTTTGCGGTTGCTGTAGGTCAAGAATCAAATCATTGCGTCCCATGCATGCTGACATCCTGGACTTACCACCGGTCTACTAGTGGCAGCATTGCTGTAATGGATGTTCGGCATGGGGAGGACACGTCCAGTGACTAAAATAGGGTCGGGAGATACAGTGATCCCCACGTCTTGCAAGAAAGGCGAATTCTGATAATCCAGGGCCTGTACAAGCAGTCAATCAAACACATGAAAAGATGAATGTGGCACTTACAGAGCGTTGGTCGGTCATAACTGCGTTGCTGATGCCAGCGCTGATGAGCGCCAGGTGTTTGTAAGGATTGTATATCCTCTGCGCCCGACCATAGCTCCAATAGGAAATCTAAGAACTGTTGTTCGCAAATGCCAAACAAAGCCACACAACTCACTAATGCGAAGAGCGTCACTCTAATGGTGCGATCCCCAAGTGATGAACTCTGGCATTCATTTGAAACACAGGACAAAAAACATACAATAAGAGATAGAATTACAAATGACAACAATCTAGACAATGTAATGCAAACAGCACCGGCGGAGTCAATGCACTAGTCACTACCAAACAGAGTGTCCATGGAAATCATCCAAGGAGAATGCCCTCGTCTCTCCGACTCTGAGATAACATAGCGGTTCCGACGTTTAATCATTTCATCAAGATAAAAGTTGTACCGGTGTACAGACATGTCCCACAGGATTGCCTGATACCCGCCTAGCCAAACGTTCGTCTGTTCGCAAATTGACGTATTAAATCGCCACTTGCCACTGGAAATGAGCTCTGGGAAAGCGGCAGGGTTGCAGTGCTGCTGACAGTAGGTGTCAGTTTCCTTGTGTTTCGAGTTGAAATGAAACACATCAACAGGCATCCCTGTTGCAGCAAAGTGGTCATCACCAATAGCGTCTTGGTGAGCGCGGAGCTTGCAGTTGTTGTCAAAGATGAAGTATTCAGGTGTTGATGCGGCAGTAGGGAATACCGCCTTTGCAAATTCCTTGAGTTTAAATGTTAGCTTACATCAGTAAGACTGCGTGTAACTCACATTAACAGCAGAGACAGCCTCAGACCCAAAAAACGTAGCCCGCGCTAATATCACCCCACAAGGTCGCATAATAAGTTGCTCGTTATGGGTGCGGCACTGACCAAACCTTGCTCTGAGGTGTTTGTTGCCGTGCTCTGGCTTACCGTCACACTCGGAGTCAACAATCACCTCGAGATCTTCATCTGCGCTGTTAGGGTTACTACTACCACTATCCAAGGATGAAGGAACAGAGTCCAAGGGTAAGGTAACACCAGCCCTCTTGAGCCGCGCTCGCAGCTGGAAGAGAGCTTTCGCGGGCTTGAAGTAGGCATCTTCAAGAGCCTGGTGGTCCGCATTGGCACATGTTCGAAATCCAGAGGCATTGACCTCGTCACAGCCATCAACTGTGCACCACTGGTTCAAGTCTTGATGGTCAGGACAGAAACGATGACGGTTGGTCATAAGTGGGACTTTGCAGTCATGCACTGCACAACACGGGTGCCCGATGGTATTACCATCACAAACAGCTGCTTGAATTTTCGCTATGGCATGTAATCAATCTGAGCATGACACCGCGCATCTGACAAACAATTGACTTACATTTTGAGTCGTCATCACCAATAACGATGAAGCATAAGTCACAGGCATGCGGGTATGCTTCCTGCCCAATACCTTCCATTTCTTTGTTGCGCTCACTCAGCGCAACATCAATTCGGATCCGTTGATGCTCGTCGTGGGGGAGAACAAGGCAAGTGTTATTCTCTGCCTTCTCCAGTAGCAGTGAGTAGATAAAAAAACCATTCAGGACGTCAGTGTCACGTATTCGAAGGGTATACTGCCATAAAAATTCCTCGTCAAAAGCTTGTGGAAGTGTAGCATCAAAAGCGCGTCTATTGTTCGAGATGTAGGCATGCCGTCGAGCAAGTGCATAGTTGTACACGCGAGCACAGTTCATGCTAGACATCCTGGAAGTGGAACAAAAGGTTAGCATTATGATTATCAGAAAAAGACGACAATACCATCCGAAGACTTTCGTTGCGGCAAAAAGTTCCAACAGTGCAGCTTCAATATAGAAATGCCTCGCAGCCTGAATGACGCTGGGAACACCAGCATAGTAAATGCGTGTCAAGTCGGTGTTGTTAGTCCAATAGTTGGGGTAATATCTGGTATGACATTCTGAATGAAATGGTCAGTATGCATTACTAGAAGATAAAGAACATACATCGACAATATGTTGATACTGAATGGACTGGAAGAGAACCATCTCGTAGTGTAAAGAGGCTAGCACGAAATGTATTGACATCCGTGAGAGTGGCTACTTCATCACCATCACGGTAGTTCACGCATTCGGGACGCTGGCATACACGTGTTGGTGGATACAAGTCATGATATCCTACGAGGTTTAAAACATGTCAGTGAAAGAAGAGAAAAGACGAACAGCAACGCACCAATACCACGCACAAGTCCATGACAGTTAAATACTTCAATCTCCTGGTCAGTTGGGAGTACTGCACCGTGAGTCCAGATAACCTGACGGAATGCTACCCAGCATGCGAGGATAGTTGGTGGGTCTTGACTGAGTGCGCCAGCAAGAAGGGATATGACAACTTGTGGAGGGTGGATGGGTGGATGTCGGATGTCAGTCATGCACTGGCGAATGAATGGTTTCGCCATGCATGCAAGCCGAACAAAGGCCATGAGGTCAGGGAAAGTGAGATCATACTCATCGAGGGGTGCAAGTAGCTGACCGATGCCCATCATGAAGGGCATCAGAGGGGGACGTCGATGACGGTGATGAGGAGCAGTTGAGTATGATATACAGATCGAGAACATTGTTTGGTCGTTCTACCCGTGGCGTTGTAGACTCGGGTGGACTGCGGTAGACTCCGGTGGATTGCGGTAGATTCGGCGGAGTTATCTGAACAGAGTCTACCAATTTTCTACGCGAGTCCACGGTAGATTCTACCCATGCACCTTATATGTCCTCACAAAACTGAACATCCGCACTGAAGATCAAAAACCTCGGCATATATCAGCGCACACATTTCTAGTGGCCGCCTGGTTGATTTTACCACTTGTCCATGCATTTCGCAACTTTCTCATCTTTACCCTTCGACTTGGCCATGCACTTGCACACACTAATGCACTCTTGGCCACACGGTTTCACATTGTTTCATACCTCCAGCGCCTCACATTGGCTCGGCTTTGGCTTTCACATTCCCTTGCTTCTCAACCCCACTTACTAGTTTCCAAAGTTTCCCCCTCATATTTTTACTTAGGGGAATCATTCTCAGTAGCAATCCCCTCGGGCCGAAACTATACTCGTGTCCAGAAGTCTATTTAAGTTTTACCCCACTTCTCCCTTTCTACCCCTTTCACCCCTTCTCATCTAGTTATCATTCCTCGCACACACTGTTCACCAACATGTCAAGAGCTTGTCTATAGTTACTATATAAAAAGTTCACTAGCCGTGTAATCATTATGTCACCCATTGTTCACATTTTCAAATTAAAGACACTCACAAAGATTCACATATACCTTGAAGTTGTTATTATGTTCAAAATACAAGTTGATGACCTGCTGATGATGAAATACACTGGCATAATGGGGAGAAAATTTGACTTTGAGAAGAATGTGTGTTCACATGTCTCCAAGTCCTTGATTCCAAGACCTTTGATGTACATTGTCAGTGAAATGAGCTGACATAAGCATCTGTGAGCATGTCCATGGAATGCACCAACAAGACAAGTGTGATGTAGTGAGTGTGCAAGAGGTCTGAGGGAGCTATTGTCGAGTGTAGTCTGAAACTGACATTCAATATCATACCTGCCCCCCAAATTGCTACCAAACATGTCAAGTAACTTGGCAACAACTACTAAAGGGTATTTTGCACTGTAAGAACATCTATTATGAATAGAAAAAGTAGACAGAATATACGACTCACAGTTCCCCACTCTGCACCATGTCTACAATAAGTAGACAAAAACCATGGCAGTAGATGGCCACGAAGATACCTGTTCTATTGTAGATCCCCCAAGATCTCTTTGTCTTTATATCATCCATATTGCTCCAACGGCCTTTGCATGAATCATCTGCAGGTGTATTCTAATAGACATTCAGTTATTGCTACCTAAGTTTTGTTAAGTACTTACCTTGTCACTTGAAATGCTCACTAAGTCCTGTGAAAACTTGTCCACAAAGTTGCAAGACAAGTAACAGCTGCTGGTGAGTAACTGGCTGGTAGGAACTTCTGAAGATGCACCGAGAGTGTCATCTTTGTTGTTGAAAGATTGTTGAAGGACTCACTTCAGGGAATCATTGCTGTCCATGGCATAGAGCATTGCAAAGGTTAAATCTTCTTCATTCATCAGCATGTAGGTGCACATGAACAAGAATGTCAAAGGCGCCAGTGGGGCGAGTTGATTCCATTACCATTGCATCTATGCTCTATCTAATTTGGAGGTATAAGTCACATGCAATAGAAAACTAGCATGATAAATGTCCGTGAAATTTGGCCTGCATGTATTAAGCACTGAGTAGAAAGTCTGAACAAATGAGAAACATACCCCATGAAAGTCGCACATTGTTTTTACAAATACCTGGATGGATAGATGGGGACACCGGAGGTGTGCCACACAATATATTTCAAGGGCTTCGATGGTTATGCCCACTATGAGTAATATTGGAAAGCAAGGTAAAATGCCTTGATGTACAAGTGCAGATGTGATGGTGCAGTCCTTTGATGATATAACTTTCTCAGTAGCTAAAAAATCAATGAGTAAGCAAACATTGAAGCCACCGATTAATAATCAATCATCATTCACAAAACACATCAACTACAGTCATTGATCATTTGTTGCAGACTTTATTACTAGTACTAGTCTCTTCACTGTGCAATCGATCAAAGAAACTCTAGAAGCCCATTACTGACTTTTCTAGGCACCACACAAGGTAAGCTTCACTCACAGCTGGGATCTGCTCACTGAAGGCAATATTCCTTTGAAGAACATGGTCCCAACACGTGTGATTATTAACTTGCCAAACACCATGAAAATTGTCCTATCTATACTATGTGTCAGTAACTAACTGACCAGTAATGCTGAAATGCATACTCTCCAGACATCACTGAGAACTTCTCTTGCTAGATCATCAAACTCCCCACCAGCATGACTGATGGGGAGTGAATTAGAGCCACTCCAGATCCCACTGAAACTGATATTGTCTGAGTCTTCCTCAATTCCAGAGATAAAAGTAGGGCTGACTCTAAGTCTTTCAAGAGCTCATTGCTCATCAGCCATCATTGCCCTACATAATGTTAGTATTCTCATTTCATACTACTTGTAAATATACTGAGATTTGCCTTTTAAACAGATTTCTTATTGCTCTTTGCAAGTAGCTGCCTGTTGAACCAATGCTCTATGCTTCAACACCTTCAATGTGTGGCTGACAGGCAGATCATGCTTATCTTGTGATGATCCTACATGTCGAATAGAACACAAGGAGAGCTTGCTGTGAACTTGCACAGTGTCGTATTTTGGCATTTTTTGCAGGTATGATACAGAAGTACACATTTTCACTAGGCCAAGAACAGCCATACTGAATGACTAATCAATACTATGCCTGCAAGCCTTCATCTCTCTCCCGCCTTCTACTATCAGCATCAAGTATTCCTTCAAGATGTCCTCACACTGTCCCTCATCTTCTACTAACTCCCACAATAATCATATCCAGGACTTGCATATTTTACTTGAAGGCATGACACTATCAGGTATGTAAATGTCTCGTTCAAAGTTAGCTACATACTAATACTCAACTTAGAGTACAGGTTCATCCTCAGATACTGTCACTTGGAGGCAGAAGACTGTCAATGAGTTGATCATATTGTTCAGTTCATACCACCACACTTTGTACCTCACTAATGGTTCTTGCCCCAATCAAACAACTTCAGTGAGCTCTTTACTGCCCTAAAGCCCTTTCCCATTGCAAACACGATTTTCCATGATCACACCTCCTTCTGTTCCAGTTGCACAGCTTCCCTTCAATAGTATTATGGTCCCTGCACCAAGCAAGGTCCAAGTACCATGTGGTGGTCTTGAACTGGAAGGTTTCTGGGTAATTACAGTCAGACAAGAAGTTGGAATCTTCTACTACTGGTAAGTATTCTCACTATTTCACCTCAAATATAACTGACTATTGTTTAAGAGCAGAAGTTGCTGAATAAACTAATTTCATTAGCAGCAATATTCAGAAGTTGTATCCTTCATTCCAGAAAGCGCTTGAAGTATACACCACAAAATATAATGAAGAAAGAGTTTAAGCGGTCCTGATCCCTGGCAGGCCTTTCTGGCCATCTCTGCCTTCACCTACTTTGTCCACTACATCAGATGACCTATGGTCACAGGTGGAGGACTTGTTGGATACCATGAGCTGCTGTGGAATATAGATACCTTTATAGTTCTCTTTGTTCATAGTACCTTGTAGCTTGTAAATGATCATCAGGTAACAGAATGTGCATGTTGAGTTCTACATAGTTATTCTTGTAATACAAATGCTGTTGTGATGAAACTTGGTGATTTAACGAATCATATCAAAAGTGCATCATTGTAAGGCATAGCTCTACTAAGAGTGTCACATGTTTCATTGTAATATACAATCCTAGTTGCAAGTAGATCCCTAGTAGCACTCATAGCATATCCAGACCCCTGCAATATAACAGACATAAACCTTAGAAACAGATAGCTCATTAGGAATTCTCCAAAGGTTTGTAATTCTATGGATACCAATATGTTCACTAAAAGTTTGATACAATTTCACTAGTCATTTGATATGAATTTACAAGAGGTTTGCTATTGTTTGCCATCATTTTGGGCCACTTATATTTGACATGTGAGCTTGAACATTAAGTTATCAGACTGTTAAGACCGTGCACAAAGGGTAGGACTGATTCCGAGGGGCTTGGCTTCAGCTCGTGCGCTGCGCCCCTTACCCGAGTATGTGCCCTTAATTTCAGAATGATGTCCGAAGAAAGTCCAAGGATGTCCGAAGGACGTCCGAAGCGCGGGAAAGTTCGGAAGGACTTTCCGGACGAGTGCAAGTAACTTCCGGACGAGTGCGGGAAAGTTCCGGAGGAACTTCCGGAAATTACGATGAGGTTTCGTCCTGATACGGATACGTGTAATGGCTACTTATGACAAGTCCTAAGTAGAAGCAAACAGAGGAAAGGCTGCAAGGACAAAGTCCGAAGCAGAATAGGTCCGGAGGACCGCGGGAAAGTTTCGGACGAACGTCCGGAAACTTCGGAGGATCGGATGAGCGGATAAGCGGAGCTCTGGCCTAGGGAATTTCTCCCTAGGCCCGAGATGGATATTGACTAAGTCGATAGACTAGAACTGATGTGAGGACTTAGAGTGAGATCTAGTGCGAGGACTAATATGATATTCAGACTGAGGAACTACAGGACATATACAAGAGTTTATATACTAAGGAAATAACGGAAAGATCAGTAAGCAAGTGTCCGAGGCTATGTATGAAGCATAAGCAAAGTTATCAAGCACGAGTCGGAAATGAAGCATAGGTTAACGGATCAGTAAGCATACCGGTAGTAAGTATAACCGAGATACCGAGGACAAGGAATACCGAATAGAGGAATAGGCTGTGTTAACGTTATATGCACAGGAATTGAATTAGGAAGCTTATCGTATATCGGATCGGACCGGACCGGACCGGACCGGACATCCGGATGAGACGCGTGGATTGAGGTATGGAGGTAAATGTATGTGGATGTGGATGTGGATGTGCAGGGGTGCAGGGATCCGGATGGATAGAGGACTGGAGACATGAATAGGGTGTCCGAAGGTCCGGATGAGGCGTGGGAATATTGTCGGATGTAGGTCCGGAATACGGGATATGACACAGACTCAGAAGTGATTCAATACACCTAATCATGATATGTGCTCGAAGGATTCATTGTATTGTACTTTGTTATATTTGTTAACTGTCTACTATGCATTTGTCATGTTCACTATCATATACACTGCTGAAGTCAAATTCTTTGAAGTTGACATATATTACAGTACAAAGTAAAGTACTAGCAATACACAATATCATGGCTGGTTTGCTTATGTTCGATGTAATCTTGAATACTAAGTTGTCGGATTTAGGAGTAATTCAATACACTTGATTGATTGATGTGCTCAAAGGATTCATTGTGTATTGCTAGTACTTCACTTTGTACTGTAATATATGTCAACTTCAAAGAATTTGACTTCAGCAGAGACACAAATAAGTAAATTATGTAACAAAACAATATCATATTTAAGTCGCTCCCTGCAATACAGACAACTAGTATGCATGACTTCTTGAATACTGTCGAGAATCACCCTCCCCTCCCAAATATGAAGACCACACTCATCAATAAAATCAGTTGTTGCTTGTTCCTCCTTTTGCTGTGCATGTGCAAACACTTCTTCATATACCTTGTTCCAAGTAGCTTCAGATGTCCACTCCTTTTGCCAATGGCTTACCATTGTCTCAATGGCTTGCAGGGTTTGAATATCACATAAACAAAGGATAATGTTGTCCATGGTAAGTATAGGATTGTTGAGTTCGGGAGTGACATCGCGAGAGTTGAGCACAGGCTTAATGATTAGCAAGAATATCATATAATAGTACATGGAGACAATCTCACTTACCCTGCCTGCTTGCTAGAAATTGTTGAGTGCCAGCACCAAAGAGTGAGACATTGAACATACTGACTGTGCCATTCGAGCATATGCCTTTGTGTTTTGTATATCTCAAACTCTGTGATGGTAGGTAAGCAGGATTCTCGATGAACTGACTTCAACCCACCCTGGCTTTGCAAGCCAGCACTCTGTAGCCTCATGTTGCTTTGAGACTGAATTGCACCTCTAAGCCTTCAAAGTTCAAATTCTGGTTAGGTATGTTGGATATCTGAAGATGAGACTCACCATAGTTTGGGCTAGATAAAATAGTAAGAGGGGGATTGTCCGACATCAGGCTGCAGCTAATTCAGCTTGGTCATGGTTGGTTAGAAGAATGATACAGAAGTTGGTGACTGATCTTGATTACATAACTGTGATACTTGCACAGTGCAACCAGGTCATGTTGTGATTAGGAATCCACATGGGTAAACCCAGGTGTCCCGATGTCAATCCATACCCATACCTGTATCTACAGGTATGGGTATGGATGTGGGTACATACCTGTGGCAGGTGTACCTGCCCCCACCTGATCCCAGCAGCCACCAGTGCTTAGTGCACACGCCTGGTGCACGTCAGTGAATGCTGACATAGCTCAAATGTATGTGGAGGACATGTCATATCCCGCATTCCGGACCAACATCCGACGACGTTCCCACGCCTCATCCGGACCTCCGGACCTCCTGTCCATGTCTCCAGACCCAATCCTCTATCCGTCCGGATCCCTGTACTCCTGCATCTGATATCCGGATGCCAGATCTGATATCCACATCTCCGGATCTCCGGATCCGACCTATCTGTCATGTCCAAACCCAAACCTTAAATCAGCGCCCATCCCCTTATGGTAATCACCTGTCTCCGGACTTCCGAACATCCGGACCCGACCCACGTCTATCTTCCTTGCATTCCAGACCCAGACCTATCACGCATTCATCTCCGGACATCCGGATCCGACCCGCGTGTATCTTCCGTGCCTTATCCCTTTGTATGTTCCTTCTTGAGTTAGACTTCCTCATTTTCCGTACCTCATTTCATCTCCGAGTTCATTTCCTATGATCCGTCTTATTTTCTAATACATTTCCACATGCTCGTACATAGCCTTACCCCTCTGCTTACTGATCTGCACAGACTTGCCTCTAGTATATAAACCCCAGTAGATACTCCTGTATTTCCTCAGTCTGAATATCATACACATATTAGTCCTCACACTAGTCTTCACACTAAGTCCTCGTAACAGTTCTATTCCTCCGACTTAGTAATCATCCATCTCAGGCCTAGGGAGAAATTCCCTAGGCCGGAGCTCCGCTCCTCCACTCCTCCGCTCCTCCGCTCCTCCGCTCCTCCGCTCCTCTGCTCATCCACTCATCCGATCCTCCATTCCTCTGAGTTTCTGGAAGTTCCTCCGGAACTTTCCCGCGGTCCTCCGGACCTATTCTGCTTCGGACTTTGTCCTTGCAGCCTTTCCTCTGTTTCCTTCTACTCAGGACTTGTCCTGAGTAGCCATTACACATATCCCCGTCAGGACGAAACTCCATCGTAATTTCTGGAAGTTCCTCCGGAACTTTCCCGCACTCATCCGGAAGTTTCTCGCACTCGTCCGGAAAGTCCTTCCGAAGTTTCCCACGCTCCTCCGGAAGTCCTTCGGACTTCACTGGACTTTCTCCAGACTTCATTCTGAAGTTAAGGGCACATACTCGGGTAAGGGGCGCAGCGCACGAGCTGAAGCCAAGCCCCTTGGAATCAGTCCTACCCTTTGTGCATGGTCTTAACAGGACACTGGAGAGCACTGGAAGAGTGAAAGGAGGGATGAGACAGGAAGAACAAGATGGAGGGTAGGATGCAGTGTAGGGTGTGAGTGGTGGTAGTAGCACACTGTAAGGTTAAAGATAGTAGTAAATGAGAAAAAAAATGTGCGCTGTAGAGACTCATGCCTCTCATTGCGTAATATGGCAGTTTTCACTAGGGAGTACATGGCACGAACTTGTAGCATCACTCTGCATGCTATCCACAGCTATTCCCTTACGAGGCGCAGCTTTCCCGCACAATGCGCAGCACGCGCGCATGACTTCCCACGCTTGATCGCCCTATAGCGCCAGCCTTCCAGAAGCATCCATCCACTGTCCACCAAGCTCTCTAGTGCGTGTATTTCCATTTCCCTTATTTGCATATCATTCCACCTTTATTTATATCATGGATCCTTACTTACATACATATATCTTTACATACCTTACTCGGTAGCGATTCGGCTCTGCATGACAGCGCTTAGGCGCCATATAAGCGCCAGCATTACATACTATAACTTACCACTTTACCTCCCACTTACCCACCTACTACCTAGCAGAATATAGTTGCAATCTATTCCTTGGCACCTCGCACTCACATCTCTTGTTTTTCATCATATCACCACTTAAGCAAACTCACTCTTACTCTCACTCGTTTCCGCATACACGTGCGCAGATTCCTGCACCTTGCGCGTACCTGCGCTTTCCCGCGCTTCGCATCAGCCAACCAGTAGCGCCTTCAGCGCCTACTACCAGATCCTTGCTGCACTCGCTTCCCCTTTAGGGTCGAACGCACTTGTCTTCTCAAGTATAGCAGACTAGGCAATGCGTGACCTCACAACATTATAGATACAGTCAGGAGCATCATTTGTTCCTCTCGGTATTGTTGTTTCTACACCGGATACAAGTGGGTGCAAGAACTGGCTGGAGCCTTCAATGAAATGGGCTTCAGTAGATCAAAGGTAGATCAGGCCGTTTACTATAAATGCACCTTGAGCGAACATGTCGTCATCACCATGTCAGTCGATGACATGGCTGTCACCACCAACCATATCTCCCATATCCATCACTTCAAGTCCGAGCTGCACAAGCACTTCAAAATTACCAACCTAGGCGAGTTAAGCTGGATATTAGGGCTTAAGGTGATGAAAGACCGGTGTAGGGATTCATTTCTGGCTGGGCTTGTAGAGACTGTTTTTACCTTACCTTATGTTGGCACTTTTGTAGCTTACATAAGCAAGTTATCTTTTCACCATTTACCAGTAGGAGTCAGAGTACTAAGCAGTTTTTCATGATATTTCCTCTCCTCTGAGCCTTGAGCCTGGTCCAGAAACCCTTTAGGGTCGAATAGCAGCTAGGTTCTGCAAGACCCAACATTGTTCAGACTCACTCTCTGAATTGTTGTACCTTCACCGGGTAGCACGTACCTTGATGCTATCACAGAAAGTGTATGTCGACACAATCCTCAAAAGGTTCCACCTGGAAGACACAAAGATCCTCCACATGCCCATGGAACCAGGCACTGTCCTCTCTGTGGACCAATCCCCTGCAACTCATGCTGAAGTCCAAGCTATGCGTGACATACTGTATCAATGCGCAATTGGTTTGTTGATGTATGCAGCTACAAGTACCTGGATATCGCCTTTGTGGTGGCGACCTTGTCGCAATTCATGAGGGATCTGGTGAAGGTACAACAATTCAGATGGTGAGTCTGAACAATGTTGGGTCTTGCAGAACCTAGCTGCTATTTGACCCTAAAGGGTTTCTGGACCAGGCTCAAGGCTCAGAGGAGAGGAAATATCATGAAAAACTGCTGAAGACTCAGACTCATACTGATAACTGGTGAAAAGATAACTAACTTATGTAAGCTACAAAAGTGCCAACATAAGGTAAGGTAAAAACAGTCTCTACAAGCCCAGCCAGAAATGAATCCCTACACCAGGCAGACCTCATTGGGAGGCTACCAAACGCACCCTGCGGTACCTAAAAGGCACCACAGAATATGAGTTGACATTGAGATCCAGTGGTGCGGGCATCAAGGCATTTGTTGATGCCAATTGGGCATCACAGCCTCATAGGCACTCCATGAGCGGGTACATTGTACTGCTCCATGGAGGCTCCATTTCCTGGAGTGCGCGCAAAAGCCCATCATAGCGCTATTGACAGCAGAAGCTGAGTACATAGCATTGACCAGTGTGGCATGAGAGGTACTTTACCTGCAACTCCTCATGTGCAAGCTCTATGACATCCACGACCTTCTACACCCATCTTCTGTGACAATCAAGCTGCTATAGTGTTAGCCTCAACAGGAAAATTCCAATCACGTACCAAACATATTGACCTGCGATACCATTTCATACATGGACATGTGAAGGACGGCACCTTCAAGGTCATCTACTGCCCAACCAACGACAATGTTGCAGACACATTCACTAAGCCATTAGCACGTCCCAGACTCCAGAGGTTGCAAACATTGATGCATTTAGATAATGCTCAAGGGGGAGTGTTGAGAGCCGATGTGTCCAAGGAGAGAAAGGCCAAGAGAGGCAGAGCTGAAGAGGAGAAGGAGAGTATGGCCGATGAATGATGCACATCGAGTGCGAGCGTCTCCAAACGGAGAACATGGATAACATGTCAATGTCAGCAATCTTTTCATTCTTTAAGTATATTTTTCCATCAAAAGTCTTACTGGCACACTCACTGTATAAGAAGAGCCAGCCAGAGTCGTAGCATCTCAGATTCGTAAACGAATACTGAGATGTGAGTCATTGTTCTGCTGTAATGTTTGAGTAGAGTACTGATGTACAAGTAGATTTGTACCTTGTTTAGGTACAATGTTTTGTTAATGAGATTCGTAAACGAATACTGAGATATTTGTACCTTGTTTAGTGTGTCGTAAAACCTCCCGCTCGTATTGATTCTCCATAAAAGCAACAGAGGAAAGGCTACAGGAACAAAGTCTGAAGCAGAATAGAACTGGAGGAGCAGACTTCTGGCTTAGGGAATTCCTTCCTAGGCCTAAGGTGGATATTGACAAGGAAGGAGCAGGAACTTAGTGGACTAAATTTATGCAAGGAACTATTAATAGATCTACTAGTGCAAGGACTAATATAATATTCAGACTGAGGAGGTATAGGAGTTTCTACAGGAGTTTATGTACTGGAGACAAGTCTAAGTGAATTAGTAAGCAGAGGGGTAAGACTATGTACAAGCATATGTCTACTTATTATTTCTGGTGTAATGATACAACAATTGCTGGACACTACATGAAGTAAGTATCCAGCAAAATATAATGTTGTGGTCTTGCACAGCCTAGTCTGCTATACTTGCGAGACAAGTGCATTTGACCCGAGGGGTTAGCTAATTGGAAGTAGTATTAATGTTAGTGATAGATGTGCAGTCAATAGTCCGAGCACAGGAAACAATGTCCGAAGGTATAATTACAAATCCGATGTTTTTCAGTGTAGGACTTGGAGTCCTTGTGGCCTCGTAGAGGTCTATTTTTTGATGCATGTTGAAATGCTAATCATTACCCAAATAATTCCCTATCATATCTGACTCAATACGCACCAAACCCAAAAACATTGGACATTGGACTATTGGACTATCAGGTTTTGCATCGGGTTTTGCATTGGCCTATCAGATATCGCATGTGCTTGTCCTACCTATGTCCAGTCTCATTGTGCTAGCCCCACTTGGTGCATAGTTACTTGTTTTTGCATTCCTAACATTGTCAACCATGTTATTATATGTATTCCCATAGTCCACAGTACATCATGTGTCATTACATAGGACATCAGGTCCGAAATATTGCACTACTACTTTTGCCTATAGGGTTCTGTATTTCTATGTATCTACATAAATATTGGACTCCCCATAGCATCATCATCATCCAAGTAGAGGAGAGTCATTCTCCGATGCTTAGGGGTCAAACCTGATATTTCATAGTTCTTAGTTGACATTGTGAATATCATTGTTCCTTCACTGTCTGTATCCATCATCATCATTACTGCACATACCACTCACTTTTCCAATGCTCACTATTGCATCGCTATTAGTTTCTGATACACTGAACCCAAACCTAAAAACATCGGACCCAACACTTTTGCATCGGACATCGTAATTATACCTTCGGACATTGTTTCCTGCACTTGGATTATTGACCCCACATCACACACTGACCCCCAAAACTATTCCCAGACCGCAGACCCCTGGGTTGAACGCACTTGTCTCACCAAGTATAGCAGACTAGGCAGTGCAAGACCACAACATAAAGATATCAGTTTGGAGCCATCTTTGTATAGCCCCACTCTGTGTTGTATCCCTACATTGGGTTGTGGGAAACAGGATAGTGAACATCAGGAAAGCAAGTGGTATGCAGATAATGATATTGACAGGTATTTCAGATTGAAAGAGTGGTAATATTCACAATGTCAACTAAGAACTATGAAATATTGGGTTTGACCACGAAGCCTCAGGAAACAGCTCCCTACTACTTGGATGATGAATATGCTATAGGAAGTCCAATATTTATGTAGATACGTAGAAATATGGAAACCTATAGGTGAAAGTAGTAGCAGAATATTTTGGATCTGAAGTACATGTAAACAGACATGAGGTGCTGTGGATGATGGGAAAATATGTAATAGTGCTGGCTACAATGTGAGTAATATGTGAAATAATCAACTATACACCTGGTGGGGCTAGCAAGACGGGACAGGACATGGGAAGGATGATGTAGCACTCAGCCTTGCACTGAGCTTGTATTTAGCTATTTCCAATGCACATTAAATGCTCATTGCACATGAATCATTTCCCAATGTTATCTGACACTTACCCGCTCAACCCGATGCTAACCCAATGTTTAGGCTGACTTGGCTGATATAATTCTGCACACATGTCCTCCCTATGTCATGTCCAGTTGTATCTATCCCCACTAGGTGCGCAGTTACTTGTTTCCACTTTGCTAACATCATAGACTGCTGTAAGACCTATGGTCTTTGTGGCCTCGTATAGGCCATTCTTGTGTTATCCCTCTGGTTTTAATACAGTGCGTGCTACCATTGGTACAGTGCGTGAGCATTCCATCATCAGCCAACGGCTGCGGCTCTTGCGCGTGTTTTGGCTAATGTCAGCTTCTCTTTGGGTCCATCACGCATCCTCTGTCTGTCCTATCCATATCCTCCACTGGTTCATTGGTGCATATATTACCCAATTCATACTAGACTGATGACATTTCCCAAGCTAATTCATTTATATTCTCATTAAATCTGTCATGGACCCTACTTACATACATATTGTGATCTACTTGGTTCTGAGTAACACTTAGGCGCGCATACATGTATATCCCATACTTAGAATTTCATGTACTCTTCTTTTTCCTGCACATGAATCTATCACCACTTTGCACACAAAACTGAACATCCGCACTTGAGATCACAAACCTTGGCACATATCAGCGCACACATTTCTAGTGGCTGCCTTATTGTTTTTACCACTTTGTCCGTGCATTTTGCGGCTCTCGCATCTTTACCCCTTGACTCGGCCACACACTTGCATGCACACTCGGCCACACAGTTTCGCATCGTTTTATACCTCCGGCGCCTCACATCATGTCACATCACATCGTGTCACATCGCATCAGCTCGGCTTCAGCTTTTGCATTGCCTCGCTTCTCAACCTCACTTACTAGTTTCCAAAGTTTCCCCTCATATTTTAACTTAGAGGAATCATTCTCAGTAGCAATCCCCTTGGGCTGAAACTATACTTGCATCCAGAGGTCTATTTGAGTTTTACCCCACTTCTCCATTTCTACCCCTTTCACCCCTTCTCATCTAGCTATCATTCCTTGCACACACCACATTATTACATGTCCGCAGTACCACATGTCATATTACATAGGACATCAGACCTGAAAATTACCACTACTACTTTTGCCTATAGCACTCCGAAATTCTACATAGATACTATATATTTTGCATACCTCCTACCTATCTTTACTTACCTTTCTACCTCTGAGTAGGAGGAGGTCATCCAATATTTGTAGTTCTTAGCTGAATTCTGCAATATCATCCTTTCTTTATCCGAAACACTCCAAAAACACTAACAGTAACCCAATATTTGCTATTCCCACTGTGTGTGAGGAATGATAGCTAGATGGGAAGGGGTGAAAGGGAAAGAAAGGGTGAAGTGGTGTAAAACTCAAATAGACCTCTGGATGTGAGTATAGATTCCGCCTAAGGAAATTGCTACTGAGAACGATTCCTCTAAGTAAAATATAGAGGGAAATCTCTGAAACTAGTAAGGGTAGTTGAGAGTGGACAGAACACGAGAGTTAGCATGACATGATGTGACCACAAGGCAAAGCGAAGCTGTGCAGCCAAGCCAAAAGGTAAATGTGAAAGCCTTGAAGCGGCAAGATGGTGAACCGATGGAGCATTGAGAGATATGTGAACATGAAGAATGCGAACAATAGTATGGCCATTAGAGACACACATGCCTGGTAATAGGCAGAAAGCTTAGATTTTGAGTCAGAATATTTTGGTGTGCAAGTGGATGATGGATTTTGTGTGGGAAGATAGATAAATCTATGTAAAATTGTAAGTACATATATATATGAGTGCGTGCTGAAGCGCTTTTTGGAGCCGAGTAGGTAGCGGTAGTATGTAAAAAGGGTCCATAACACAAGTAATGAGAATATAAATGTAATAGCTTCGGAGATATGGTCAGTCTAATGCAAATCAAGTAAGATACACACCAATGGACTAGTGGAGGACATGGATAGGATGGAGGGAGGACACATGACAGAGCCAAAGAAAAACCAATGCAAGTCGATGCGCTGTAGCACTCGAGCTCACGCTAGGTGCATATTCAGTTAATTCATGATCCACGTCGCACGATAATCACTTCCCGTTTAATCCGACTCTCCTGACATTTTGACTAGCGAACCCGATGTTTTCCTGCGCACTTGTCCTATCTGTGTCCCATCCTGTCTTGCTAGCCCCACTAGGTGCGTAGTTCATTATTCACACATTACTCACATTGTAGCAAGTGCTATTACATATTTTCCCATAAGTCCGCAGCACCTCGTGTTTATTTACATGTACTTCAGATCTGAAATCATCGGCCGCTACTTTCGCCTACGGGTTCTGCATTTCTACGTACTTACATATATATTGGACTGACCTTGAGCATTATTCATCATCCAAGTAGTAGGGAGCCATTTCCTGATGCTTTGTGGTCAAACCCGATATTTCGTAGTTCTTAGTTGATATTGCAAATATTACCGTTCTTTCTATCCGAAATACCCGTCATTATCGATATTCTCTGCATACCACTTGCTTTTCCGACACTTGTTATCATTATTCTCCGTAATCCGCTGAACCTGCACCCGAAACCTGCTAGTCCACTAACCAGAAAACATCGGACCCGACACTTTGGCCTCGGACTCGTGATTATACCTTCGGACTTTGTTTCCCGTGCTCGGACTTTTGATCACTCATCATTTCACTACTTTGAGACTTATTCCAGATAGCTAACCCCTCGGGTCGAACACACTTGTCTAGCAAGTATAGCAGATTAGGCCGCGCAAGACCACAACATTTTTATATTTGCTGGTTGCTTACTTCGTGTAGTGACCAGCTATTGTTGTCTAGTTACAGTGCGTGCATAGGCCACAGTCATTGGCCGATAATGGAAAGAGTGTGCGCAACATGAGGACCTAAGGGACACTGCAAAAATAGCCTCTACAAGGCCAAAAGGACTCCAAGTCCTACACTGCCATTCCCTAACCTTCCAAAATATTCCCAATGCATTCCCGACACAACCCAACGTAACCCGACCTGAAAAACATTGGACCCAACATTTATACCTTCGGACATTGTTTCCCATGCTCATACTTTTGACTGTTTATCTTTTCACTAACTATTGACCTATCCCAAACAGCTAACCCCTCAGGTTGAACACACTTGTCTTGCAAGTATTGCAGACTAGGCTGTACAAGACCACCACATTATATTTGGCTGATAGCTTACTATGTGTTCCCGATCAGCCATTGTTGTATTGTTACAATGAGTGCACAGGATATCGGATTGGCTGATGTGGCTGAAACATCAGGTCCACTAGTCAAAGTGTTGGATTAAGTGGGTAAGTATCAGATAACATTGGAAAATGTTTGGCATGTGATGGGGATTTGACATGTACCATAGAATTGCTAAATACAAGCCTAGCGTGAGCTCAAGTGCTATACTGGAATCCAAACCTTAAATCAGTGCCCAACCCCATTTAGAAGTCCCCTGACCCTGGACTCTGGTTATTCATGTTTCCATCTTGATTACTGATCCATTAGAGCCTGTTCAGCAACAAATATTTGGCTGACATTTCGAAAATCAAAATTGTTATTTTGAATTGGAGATTGAAATAAAGTAGCATTGCTATCGATATCATTGGTCAAAGATGTATATGTCTCCTCATCATCATTATGGATCCTCAGGAAGTTCAATTTGCAATAGATCATCAACGACTTGCCTCCCTCATTGCAAATCCTCAGCCAGAGGTTTGGGACCGTCTCCTCAAATGTATGGTGCTGGTGATCAGCATTGTGGTCGCTGCAACGCATGGTATATTGCAGACCATGTACTCAAAAGATCCAGAACCCTACCACACATCGGCCCTCTCTGGGCAGGACTGGGTGATTGAATTACTAACTGGCCACCCAGAACACATTCACTGTGAGCTTGGCATGCATGCCAGTAGCTTTGTGGAGCTTATCTCTCAGCTTCACAGCATGGGCCACTCAGATTCTAAATTCATCTCACTTGAGAAGCAAGTCGCTATTGTTCTTTACACTTCCGTAACTGGCCTATCACTCAGACATGTCGGGGAGCAATTCCAACACTCAAATGAAACAATTTCTAAGTATCTCATATTTATATCTAGGATGCAATACAATATCTGATTCTAGTGCAGGTATTTCCGCAAGGTCCTCTTTGCTTTATCCTCTGAACCATTCTATTTGACATATGTCCAGTTTCCTGACGGTTCTGTCCCTCGTAAAATTTGCAGAAACCCCAAGTGGTGGCCTTTTTCAAAGGTGCTATTGGGGTGCTTGATGAGAGCCATATTTATGTGACTCCTCGCACTGTTTATCGCAATCAGAAGGGGTTCCTGTCGCAAAATTGTCTCTTTGCATGCGACTTCGATCTCAAATTCACTTACACGCTCACTGACTGGGAAGGCTCCGCAACAGATGCACACATTTATGAAGATGCTTGTGAGAATGACTTCCAAGTTCCCCTGCACAAGTATTTTCTTGCAGATGCAGGTTATCCACTGCATCCTGGCCTACTTGTAAGTCGGCGTACGACTCGCGAGTGCGAAGGGGTGTGGAGACCGCTGGAGGATATACGAGCGCTAAAGAGTAGATAGCTATCAGCGAATGTTAGACAATAAGGAATGTGATGATTTTGAGACGTTTTTTTTTGAGACGATAGTTATAGTTATATCAATGAATGCGAGAGTGAGACTTCGAGACTGGGTATGATTGCCTATCAGTATGGACTGTACATGGGCTACTTATACTTTAGAATAGTAAGGGTCCTTATCGATGGCTAGGCCGAAATTAAATGCGAAAAACGGAGTCCGAAGGTAGAATCGTCGCGTCCGAGAAGGTAGAGTAGATGTAGCGCGAAAGAGTACGAAAATGAGCAAACGGAGGTATGAATGGGTATGGTTTGACAGGATAACGAGAGTGCGCATGGGTTTGACAGTTTTCGGCGGTTCGGCTGCGAGCAGGATAACGGAGACGAGAATAATAAGGGTCGATTATACGAGGCATTGATGGGGAACAAGGATAGGATGATGACGAGGTCCGTGCTGAAGTTTTCGATGGTGATGGTAGAGGTGAGCGTTACTTCGGCTATTTCCGGCGTCAACCGCTCAGTAGTCCTTACACCTCCCTCCAACTACAGATATCAACCGTCCTCGGTTGATCCTTCGACGAATCAAACACCCGATGACTCTATTCCTCCTGCGACTGAGTCTCCGTCTGTTTCGATAAGCTGCGTGACCTCGAGCATCGTTGGCGAGCGTGTGTGGTAGGGAATGAGTCTAAATGCGGCAAATTTGAGTTTTGAAACAGCTCCATCGACTTCAGCGAGGCGGTAAGCGCCGTTTGTGTTGCATGAGACGACAATCATGGGACCGAAATAACGCGGTTTGCACTTCGCATTCGATGAAGGCTCAATCTTTTTGTTTAAGACCAATACGAGCTCGCCCGGCCTGAAACTTCGATCCTTGATTGTGTTCGAAAAACGGCGCTCGAAATCTTTTACTGAGGCATAACAACTTGCGAGGACACGTTTGTGAATGTCTGCAAGGTCTTCGTCTCGTTTGGCAAGTTGTCGTGCGCGGACAGCAAGAAGTTCGTGTGTAGGAATGATTTTGGTGATGTCTGGGATAAGGAATGTGGCTTCCGTGATATCGAGTGGAAGGAGTGGCTCGACACTGTGCGCCATGTAAAATGGTGAATGACCGGTAGATTTTCGAGTTGTGACGCGGTCAGCCCAGAAAACATGGGGCGCAAGAATTGGCCATTGCGTGATATCACCTTGACATGCTTTGACGAGTGAATCACGAATCGTTCGATGCGAGCGTTCGACGATTCCATTGGCCTTGGAGTTGTAAGCCGAGATGCGGATATGATGGATATGGTATTTCGTCGCGAGCCAGTCGAGCGCAGCCACGAAAGGTGTGCCATTATCAGTAACAATTTCCTCAATTCCTCCCCAACGACATAACAAGTCCTCAAAAATAAAACTTCCCAACGTGCGACCAGTTTCCTTTCGTAACATGCGCCACTCTGGCCATGCTGTGAGTGAGCAACGAGCTTGAACGATATAGGAAAATCCATGCGAAGTCGGCATGTGCATAGAGTCCGTGTAGGCTTTTCGAAAGAGGGGCGCGGGAATAGCGACTGTTGGTGGTAGGACGACTTTTTCAATGGATCGAAGCTGACATTGATGACATGTCTTGAGGTACCATGAGAGATTGTAATCGAGGGATGACCACCAAAAACGGTCAGCTATGGTTCGTCGAGTCGAATAGAAGCCTTTGTGTCCAAGACTGTCGTGAGTTTGCTGGAGAATTCGTGCACGATCATTTGAGAAAATGACGAGTTGATGACGACCTGCAGGATCACGACGCCAAAGTCGTTTGTTATGAACAAAAAATTTTGCTGCTCGTTTGAGAAAACGAGAGCGATTTGAGAACTGTGTGCCCGAAGGCAGCACGAGCGTCTCGAGATAAAGCTGGATGGCCCGGAGGTCATCATCCTGCATTTTGGAGTCTTCGTTGCGCGGGAATTCTAGGTCAGTACTGAGGTCGGCTTTGGCAGAAATGAAAACCTGGCCCGTTGTCATCATTCCGAGTCCTCCGTTGCGTGAATCCAACATTGTCCATATCCCATAGCTGAGTACTTCATCTATCTCCTCTTCCACCTCTTCTGAGTCTTCTTCATCAAAATCTTCATCTTCCAGTGCACGACGACGCCGTGATAGGCCATCTGGGCCAGTATGTTTGGGTCCTGGAACGTGTTTGAGCGAGAAGTCAAATAGTAAGATTCCCGCGATCCAGCGATTGACGGCTGCGTTAGGTTGAATATCAGGGTTGTTGAGCATGCCTTTGATATATTTGGCATCGACTTCGACAATGAAATTCTTGATTCCTATGGTCCAGACTTTAGTAGCCTTGAGTGCACGGAGTAAGCCATAAAGTTCGATTTTTGCCTGAGAATAGCGCGATTCTCGATCATTCCAAGTAATTGAGCCGAAACGAGAGGGTCGACGACGATTTTCATTGTCGATCTGAAGCAAGATCCATCCACAGGCAATATGGGAAGAGTCGACGGCAAGAATGACAGGATTAGGGCTATGATAATCGATTGGTCGAATGGCAGGAGAGTCAATGACAGCGTGCTTGAGGGTGTCCATGGCAGTTTGTGCATTTTCATCCCAAACGAAAGGTACGATGTTGCGAGTGAGATTGGTAAGCGGTCGTGCGATGAAGGCATAGTTTTTAATCCAGTTGCGCACGGTGCCCGCAGTGCCAAGGAACCCACGAACTTCAGAACGTGTCATGCATGGGGGCCAGTTCTTGATTTTGACAATCTTTGAGTCATCTGGGATACGTCCTTCATAAGTGCAACACTGTCCAACGACAAGAACCTTGGGGACGCAAATGAAGAGCTTCTTAGCTGACACTGTGGCTCCCGCATGCTTGAGACGATGTAAAACTCTATTGACGTCTAAGCAGTGTTCCCAAACAAATCGTCGTATGCCGGTGTTTTGGGAAATGGTTTCAAATGTACCATCTGAGAGTTCATATCGCGTCCGAGGTCCAAGAACGTTGACATCATCCTGAAAATTGGGGGCTATGTCGGTTTCGTGCTGAAGGATGAATGCGACATCATTTTGGAAGACTGCGGGAGAATCTGTCCAACCCATAGGTAGCGCTGTGAGTCGAAATGTTCCGAGTGGGGTTTGGAAGGTGGTGAGGTCGCGGGATTCTTCAGCTAGGGCTCGGTGATCAAAACCAACAAACAAGTCCATCATAGTATAAATTGAACGTCCAGCTGATTGTTCTGCGAATAGTTCGACATAAGGGAGGGTGGCTGCGTCTTTGACTGTGACCGCATTGAGTGGCTGAAGGTTGTGAACTATGCAAATTGAGCCGTTTTTCTTCGCAATGCAGAACCAGCTTGACTGGTAGGAGCTATTGGACGGTTCATAGATCCCAGACACGATTTTCGACTTAATGAGGGCAATGACTTCATCGTGGATCCCTGGAGGGATGGGTGGCTGCCGATGGACCCAGGGAGTGTGTTCTATAGTGGGAATTACGACGGGCGGGAAATAATCGTCTCGAAATCTCCCTTTCTCGGTCTCGTCCCATGCTAAGGCCAACTCATTGAGAGATAGAACGTGCGCTACTAGTTTCTGCTCTTCGGGCCATAAAAAGGAGTTCTGAAAAATTCCAAGATCATTCACGCGGTCTGTAGTGAGTCGAGTGCTCAATACGAAGTCAGGAGGATTGGGAGAGACTGTGGGAAGGGATAGGAGGGGTTCTTCAGGAAAACGTCGAACAATACGAGCATGAGCTGGCATGGTGGTTGCGACAGGCTTGACTCGATTGGCCACCCTTTTATAGGCGAGGACTCGTCGTACAGGGTCAAAGTTGAACGATTCCTGTAACAAACATTCAGCAAGAGGGCTGGCTGTTAGGTGCGCAACTGCAGGAGGTGGACTTTCGGCCGATAACGAGTTACTGAAGGCTGCTGCAGAGAGCATGGCTGAAGTTAAGGAAGGTGGAGGACGGGGAAGGGTAGCACAGGTTCGAACTCGCATGATGTCTGTAGGGTCGTGGATGGTAACATAGACCATGTCCGCCGTTTCTGACTTTGACAACCGAACGAGCCGCTGCCACGGACGTCCTAAAAGCAGACGATATGGAGCATCAGCAATAACATAGGCATGGGCCCACGTTTTGATACCATCAACATCGATCTCAAGCATCTCCAGACATCCAGCCATGTCCTGGGAGCTTCTGTTCGCAGTCTGCATGCGCATGCGAATGTTTTTGTTGATTGGGGCTTGAGTCTGCTTCCAAACATCTTCTCGAATAACGACGAGCTCCGAACCTTCATCCAGCAATGCCATTTCCGTGTGGACACCATTAAGCATAACTTTGAGCTCACGAAGGGGTGTGGCATGCTCAATTTGTGGTGGTGGAACAGATGCAGTAGTGGTAAGGGTGTTAGCGGACGACGGAGTGGATACCCGGTGCGTGCGGCAGTGCTCTACAGCTTCTCGTCGAAGGTCTGGGCTTACTGCAAGAAGGTCAGCGACCGTGATATTCGGAATGATAGTGCTGAGCATGTTTTGATAGATGCGAGAGGCTGCATCCGGAGTGGCTGCTTTGGACTCGTAAACGTATGCAGGAGTTTTCTTTGGGGGAACTGCAGGAGTATCAGGAATGAGATCTTCGATGGAACGAGTTTGACTTTGTGCCCGGGTATCAGACGAAGTACTAGTAGCCTCCTTAAGCTTCTTCTGGGATGGTCCTGCATCTATATTATCAAGCACCGCGTTTTTCGCCTTCGACCGAGTGATAGCAAGAGCATCTGCACCTGAGTTGTCATCTTCAATCGTCGTGACTGTGGCATGGTTCTCTGCGACTTGGATACATTGAAGGAAGTAGCTTTCGGATATAAAGGCGCTAGATGGTATGGTCGAGGGAGGAGGATTCGAAGACGGAGCAGATGAAGTGATGGTCTTGGCATGTCTATCCACAGCTTGCTGCAAGTTCTCGAGACCTTGTCGTTGGATGCGTGATCTGTCTGCATTGAGAAGGAAGAGATCTTCGCGGATGATACGCCCAGTGCGAAGATATTCTGCTGCTGTGGGGCAAACACGAAGATAATGAGATTGTCCACAGAATGCGCACTGTATGGGGGCACGCGGAGTACTGGCAGGTACTGGAGTGGTTACAGACACGTTATTGCAGAGTTGTCGAGTTCTAGGAGCAGCCCAGGCATTAGCAGCAGCAGGAGCTATCCAAATGAGCCATGTATAACATGATGAATAATTAATGTCCCCGATATCGAGACTATGCATCTGTCTAGCGAGTGCATCGACCTCATCCATAGTGGACTTTTGCGCAGCTTGAACAGGTACTTGAGGGGGTGTGAAGCGCACGGTCTTCGTTTGAACTTCTCGCGGAGCATTACGAGGTTCATCATCATTGTCCGAGTCATATATGTGATGATCTTGGGCTCGACGATTGTTGGTAGGAGCTGGGGTAGTGCGACGAATGGACTGAATGCGAAGGGTGATGGGATCGTTGAATTCAGCATCAAATGCCTCGTCCGAGAAAACATGACGGCCTGCTTCAACGACCTTCTCAAAATGAGCTGGCTCGTTGCGATTAAAATCCGGATCCTTGAGCTCAAGTCGTTGAAGGATTTGACAACGAGCACGAACGGGTAACCCCTGCCAGAAGTACTTATCACGGTCTCGTGCAGAGATCTTGCTGTTGGTGACCAGCCAGACAGCGACAGCTCGAAACTGACTGTAGTACTGCATAAGCTCTTTCTCCGTGTTGATGTCACTATCAGCTTGATTGACGACGATGCGCTCGAGCTCTCGAACCGTATAACGCTGACACCTTGCTGGCACCTGGATAGTGGCCTAGGATGCTCCTCTTAAAGGTGCTGTACTCCCGACTCTCGAAACCCGTGAGCGTTATCCAGAAATGCTTGGTCGGAAGATCCACGTATCGCACTAGACATTTACATTTGTCAGCGCTGGTTAGACCATAGGTAGACGCGAGATCTTCAAATAACTCGAAAAAATCTAACAACTCCGATGTTTCGCCATTGAAGAGCGGCACTTTACTAGAGTTAGGGCCAGGCATAGCACCTATGCCTCGATGCGCGTGGGACATGATGGCGGTTGGCTGGGTCGTGGCTCGAGCTTGAGTGTTAGTGAAGACGGCTGGTCTCAAAATGAACGGTTGTGGGTGCTGGAATGTGAATGAAGGTTGTTGTGATGACGTTGCGACAGTGGGACGTGATGATCTATGGTTGTTCGGCGCGAACGGATTCTCGTCCTCGTCGTCGGCCTCATCTGAGTCGTCTGATTTTCTGTGGCGGATTGGACGGGGAATAGGATTCAGTGGTGTTACTGGTTCTGGTTGAGGAGTCGAGGGGCCTGCAACAGCGTGGTCGTCTGTAGCGTGAGCCAGCGTGGATGGTGAGGGAGAGTGGGATGCGCTAGGGTAGGTCAAGAGATCTGGAACACACCCCTCGCGGTGGGCTCCAATATGTAAGTCGGCGTACGACTCGCGAGTGCGAAGGGGTGTGGAGACCGCTGGAGGATATACGAGCGCTAAAGAGTAGATAGCTATCAGCGAATGTTAGACAATAAGGAATGTGATGATTTTGAGACGTTTTTTTTTGAGACGATAGTTATAGTTATATCAATGAATGCGAGAGTGAGACTTCGAGACTGGGTATGATTGCCTATCAGTATGGACTGTACATGGGCTACTTATACTTTAGAATAGTAAGGGTCCTTATCGATGGCTAGGCCGAAATTAAATGCGAAAAACGGAGTCCGAAGGTAGAATCGTCGCGTCCGAGAAGGTAGAGTAGATGTAGCGCGAAAGAGTACGAAAATGAGCAAACGGAGGTATGAATGGGTATGGTTTGACAGGATAACGAGAGTGCGCATGGGTTTGACAGTTTTCGGCGGTTCGGCTGCGAGCAGGATAACGGAGACGAGAATAATAAGGGTCGATTATACGAGGCATTGATGGGGAACAAGGATAGGATGATGACGAGGTCCGTGCTGAAGTTTTCGATGGTGATGGTAGAGGTGAGCGTTACTTCGGCTATTTCCGGCGTCAACCGCTCAGTAGTCCTTACATACTTGTACCATACCGAGGTGTGCGTTACCACCTCGCTGAATGGGGACGCCCAAACACCAGGTAAGTTCTTACTTGATTCTGGGCATGTTTCAAACTTATCCTAAG